>NW_016807120.1:98358-113937 GCF_001698545.2 Rhinopithecus bieti | reverse complement strand
GTTTGTCATAAATAGCTCTTATTATTTTGAGATACGTTCCATCAATACCGAATTTATTGAGCGTTTTTAGCATGAAGGGCTGTTGAATTTTGTCAAAGGCCTTTTCTTCATCTATTAAGATAATCCTGTGGTTGTTGTCTTTGGTTCTGTTTATATGCTGGATTATGTTTACTGATTTGCGTATGTTGAACCAGCCTTGCATCCCAGGGATGAAGCCCACTTGATTATGGTGGATAAGCTTTTTGATGTGCTGCTTGATTCGGTTTGCCAGTATTTTATTGAGGATTTTGCTACTTTTCTAATGTTTCATAAGTAGGACTTGGAGGTTTGGGAAATAGTATATTTGGTTGGTTTTACAAGACTAACCAAAGACTCGCTCAAGAATTTATGGAGTAGAATTGAAGCACAAGCCTTTTTTTAATTTTTATTTTATTTTAGTTTTTTGAGATGGTGTCTCACTCTCTTGCCAGGCTGGAGTGAGTGCAATGGCACGATCTCAGCTCACTACAAGCTCCACCTCCCAGGTTCACGCCATTCTCCTGCCCCATCCTCCCAGATAGCTGGGATTACAGGGGCTCACCACCACGCCTGGCTAAGATTTTTGTATTTTTAGTAGAGACGGTGTTTCACCGTGTTAGCCAGGATGGTCTCAATCTCCTGACCTCGTGATCCGCCCATCTCGACCTCTCAAAGTGCTGGGATTACAGGTGTGAGCCACCACGCCTGGCCAGCACAAGCCTTTTTTATGGTAAACCATTGAGGTCTTTGAAAAGACTACAATTCTAAATCTTTAAACAAGATGGAAAATATTAGTTAAATCTTGAAAAGACAGGAAATATCTACTGTCTGGATCTTTTGTTGTTTGAAATGATGAGAAATAGAAGTAAACTAGAGGCTTAAGTTTTAAATTGTCCTTCTTCAAACCAGGAGGTTCCTTTCCTTTTCTTAGATAAGGGCAAAAGAGATATTTCAGGTTGGTTAATAAAAGACAGACATATTAGCCTAAGATCGAAATAATAAGAGAGTGTGTATGCTTAAGGGTCAGTGTTCCAAAAGTACACAATCAAAAGTTCTAAAATACTTCTAAAACTGTATAGAAACAAAGAAAACAATCTTATTAAAAGAAAATAGAACAATGAGTTCACAATAATATGCAATTGATCTTTTGGCTTCACAGGCTAGCTCAAAGTTTGGAACAATTGAATATCATTGTTTTCTTTTGTTCTCTGTCTTTACCTAAACATATTTTGTCAGTATTTGTTTTACAGACGTGAGTGGGTTGTGACAAGGATGTTGCTATAGCTACTCATTTTAATGAGTTTGGAGACTGTTATCCAACCAAACAAATAGCTCCTTCTCACTCAAAATATTAGGAGGTAATCGAGGGGAAATTTGTAACTGAAAATGACTCATCACAACACAAAACGTTTTAATGGTTAAGGAAGCAAATTATAATTTGTTGAGCAAGTGTTTATTCTTTGTCTCTTTTGTCAAGTGTGTGACTTGAGGGCATTTAAATAACTCATATTTGAGTAAAATCTACTTAATCCCTTAAAATTGATTTTTTTATTGTAACTTTAAAATGCTTAGCATATCTATTAATAATCAGTAAATCCTGATTGCAAAATATTCAAATACAATTTAACAAAATCAAGTGACTGCACATAAAAAAATAATTCTATAATATTTAGCTCTAAAAAATTTTGAACTACTTTTCACAGTTAAAAAAATGACCGTCCAGGTGCAGTGGCTCATGCCTGTAATCCCAGCACTTTGGGAGGCCGAAGTGGGTGGATCACACAAGGCCAGTAGTTCCTGACCAGCCTGGCTAATAGAGTGAAACCCCTACCCTACTAAAATGCAAAATTAGTCAGGCTTGGTGGTGCACGCCTGTAATTGCAGCTACTCAGGAGGCCGAGGCACAAGAATCACTTGAACCTCAGAGGGGAGGTTGTAGTGAGCAGAAATCGCACCACTGCACTCCAGCCTAGGTGACAGAGCAAGATTCTGTCATAAATAAATAAATAAATAAATACCTAACTGTACTACATTTATGAAAGAAGAATATAAACCTTTATAATGCAAAAGAGAATGCAGGATGTTTAGAGAAAGTGTCAAAATTTCATTTAGTAGACTAAAATGAAAGGGGATACAATTCAAGCTAATAAGGGTGTTTTAAAGTATCTTTCATGCTAGTGACAAAGACATTCAATATGTTGGAGACCTACAAAAAAATTACCAAGGAAGTAAAAGAGGAGAATGTAGCCAAGACATGCTTGAAATATTCTTGGATTTAGAAATTAGCTCCTTAAGCTGCATTTCCAGTACAACTCAGCAAAATTCCATTTGATTATCCCTCCTTGAAAGTGAGCCCAACTGTAAACAGTCAGTATAATCTTAATGGCTTATGTTAAGAATATTTTCATATCTTTATTCATGTACCTTAGAAATATTTACATAAATATTTTATTGCCTAAAATAGTTCTGAAGCTATGGAAATACCTAAAATGACATTTAGTCTCTCTTCAGTAAGAACATTCTAAAACAAACTTAAATATATAAACCTAGCTTNAGGTGTGAGCCACCACGCCTGGCCAGCACAAGCCTTTTTTATGGTAAACCATTGAGGTCTTTGAAAAGACTACAATTCTAAATCTTTAAACAAGATGGAAAAATATTAGTTAAATCTTGAAAAAGACAGGAAATATCTACTGTCTGGATCTTTTGTTGTTTGAAATGATGAGAAATAGAAGTAAACTAGAGGCTTAAGTTTTTAAATTGTCCTTCTTCAAACCAGGAGGTTCCTTTCCTTTTCTTAGATAAGGGCAAAAGAGATATTTCAGGTTGGTTAATAAAAGACAGACATATTAGCCTAAGATCGAAATAATAAGAGAGTGTGTATGCTTAAGGGTCAGTGTTCCAAAAAGTACACAATCAAAAAGTTCTAAAATACTTCTAAAACTGTATAGAAACAAAGAAAACAATCTTATTAAAAAGAAAATAGAACAATGAGTTCACAATAATATGCAATTGATCTTTTGGCTTCACAGGCTAGCTCAAAGTTTGGAACAATTGAATATCATTGTTTTTCTTTTGTTCTCTGTCTTTACCTAAACATATTTTGTCAGTATTTGTTTTACAGACGTGAGTGGGTTGTGACAAGGATGTTGCTATAGCTACTCATTTTTAATGAGTTTGGAGACTGTTATCCAACCAAACAAATAGCTCCTTCTCACTCAAAAATATTAGGAGGTAATCGAGGGGAAATTTGTAACTGAAAAATGACTCATCACAACACAAAAACGTTTTTAATGGTTAAGGAAGCAAATTATAATTTGTTGAGCAAGTGTTTATTCTTTGTCTCTTTTGTCAAGTGTGTGACTTGAGGGCATTTAAATAACTCATATTTGAGTAAAATCTACTTAATCCCTTAAAAATTGATTTTTTTATTGTAACTTTAAAATGCTTAGCATATCTATTAATAATCAGTAAATCCTGATTGCAAAATATTCAAATACAATTTAACAAAATCAAGTGACTGCACATAAAAAAATAATTCTATAATATTTAGCTCTAAAAAATTTTGAACTACTTTTCACAGTTAAAAAAATGACCGTCCAGGTGCAGTGGCTCATGCCTGTAATCCCAGCACTTTGGGAGGCCGAAGTGGGTGGATCACACAAGGCCAGTAGTTCCTGACCAGCCTGGCTAATAGAGTGAAACCCCTACCCTACTAAAAATGCAAAAATTAGTCAGGCTTGGTGGTGCACGCCTGTAATTGCAGCTACTCAGGAGGCCGAGGCACAAGAATCACTTGAACCTCAGAGGGGGAGGTTGTAGTGAGCAGAAATCGCACCACTGCACTCCAGCCTAGGTGACAGAGCAAGATTCTGTCATAAATAAATAAATAAATAAATACCTAACTGTACTACATTTATGAAAGAAGAATATAAACCTTTATAATGCAAAAGAGAATGCAGGATGTTTAGAGAAAGTGTCAAAATTTCATTTAGTAGACTAAAATGAAAGGGGATACAATTCAAGCTAATAAGGGTGTTTTAAAGTATCTTTCATGCTAGTGACAAAGACATTCAATATGTTGGAGACCTACAAAAAAATTACCAAGGAAGTAAAAAGAGGAGAATGTAGCCAAGACATGCTTGAAATATTCTTGGATTTAGAAATTAGCTCCTTAAGCTGCATTTCCAGTACAACTCAGCAAAATTCCATTTGATTATCCCTCCTTGAAAGTGAGCCCAACTGTAAACAGTCAGTATAATCTTAATGGCTTATGTTAAGAATATTTTCATATCTTTATTCATGTACCTTAGAAATATTTACATAAATATTTTATTGCCTAAAATAGTTCTGAAGCTATGGAAATACCTAAAATGACATTTAGTCTCTCTTCAGTAAGAACATTCTAAAACAAACTTAAATATATAAACCTAGCTTAGAATTTAAAAAATTATAGGGAAAAAGCGCTTATTTTAGCTATTTAGTGCTTGGAGTCCAAATCAAAATAATAATAATATTATAATATATAATCTAAAGACCTCCTCCTACACTTTGATATGAAAGGAGAGTAGACAAAAAAGTATGGCTTTTTTCCAGCCCATTTACAATAGCTGTGAAAAGAAATAGGGAATATTTAGCAATATGTTAAACTAAGGAGGTGAAAGATCTCTAAAAGCAAAACTACAAAACACTCATGAGAGAAATCATAGACAACAGAAAGAAATAGAAAAACATTTCATGCTCACGAATTGGAAAAATTAATATGATTAAAATGACCATACTGTCCAAAGAAAACTCAATATAATTAAAATGACCATGCTATCCCAAGGAAACTACAGATTCAGTGCAATCTCTATCAAAATACCAATGCCATTTTTTCACAAAATTAGAAAAAATATCCTAAAATTTATATAAAACTGAAATGAAGCCCAAATAGCTAAAGAAATGCTAAGCCAAAAGAACAAAGCTGGAAGCATAACATTATTTAACTTCAAATTATACTACAGGGCTGCCGTAACCAAAACAGTATGGTACTGGTATAAAAATGGACACGTGAATCAATGAAATAGAGAACTCAAAAATAAAGCTACATATTTACAGCCAACTGATCTTTGACAATGTCAACAAGAACATATACTGGGGAAACGGCACTCTTTTCAATAAATGGTACTGGGAAAATTGGTTTGCCATATGCAGAAAAATGAAATAGGACCCCTATCACTCACCACACAAAAGAATCAACTCAATATAGATTAAAGACAAATATAAGACCTGAAACCATAAAAATACTAGAATGAAACCTAGGGGGAAACTTTTCTGGACGTTGGCTTAGGCAAAGAATTCATGACTAAGACATCAAAAGCACAGGCAACAAAAGCAAAAATAGACAAATGTAACTTAATTAAACTAAAAAGCTTCTGCACAGCAAAAGAAATAATCAACAGAGTGAATAGACAGCCTCTAGAAGGGAAGAAAATATTTGCAAACTATGCATCGACAGGGGCTAATATCTAGAATTGATAAGTAACTCAAACAACTCAACAACAACAATTAATCATATTAAAAATGGGTAAAGGACATGAATAGACATTTTTTGAAAGAAGATATACAATTGGTGAACAAGTATACACAAAATACTCAACATCAATCATCAGAGAACTGCCAACCAAATCACAATGAGATGTCATATTATACCAGTTAGAAAGGCTACTATTAAAATAATTAAAACTAAGATGTTGATGAGGGTGCAGAGGAAAGGGAAGCCATATACTGTTGGTGGGAATGTAAATTTAGTAAACCTCTATGGAAAACAGTATTGATATTTCTCAAAGAACTAAAAACAGAACCACCAATCCAGGTATCTATCCAAAGGAAAAAAATCATTATATCAAAAAGATACCTGGACCTGTCTGTTTATGGCAGAACTATTCTCAATAGCAAATAAATGGAATCAACCTAAGTGTCCATCAGTGGATGAATGGATAAACAAAATGTGGTATATATAAACAACAGAATACTATTTAGCCATGAAAAAGAATGAAATCATGTATTTTGCAGCAACATGGATGGAAATGGAGGCCATTATCTTGAGTAAAATAATTCAGACATGAAAAAATACCAGGTGTTTACACTTATAAGTGGGAGCTAAATAATGTGTACACATAAACGTAGAGTGTGGAATGATAGACAATGGCAACTGGTAAGGGCAAAGGAGTAGGAGGGTATAGACAATAAATAATTACTTACTGGGTACAAGGTACATTATTAAGGTAATACTGAGCAGTGAATTATTTGTTGGCAAGGTTAGCTATTTAGACTTTTTTTTCTTCAAGAAAAAATGTTGTATTAGTTTGTAGAGTCCATAATACAGTTGGCAAAGTCAGCTTAACCCGTATTGCATCTGAAGTATAATACTTCATGTGACTGCCATAGAATAATTGACAAAATTATTTCTAAAGGAGCAAAAATTTTACTAATTCCAGCTAGGAATACCAGTACTCATGGTCCTGCGTTGGAACTCTTTTGGCAAAGGAGTTGTATGTACATGTATGTGTTAGACTTGATTGGATAAGCAATATGTGAATAGATGGTTGTGCCTGGATTAATAAGAGAAAGTGGGTTTTACTTCTCTGTAGTATCTATAAGAAGGCAAATCTTTACACTACTCTTTTGCAAATGCTTGGTCGGTCAAATCTAAGATGTCAACAATGAGTAGAGCAATAGGATAGGATCTGCTGGCAGAACTGCATTATATTTTCTCTCCTGATATTCAAAAACATGAGTCATTCATAAATTTATCGAGTATGAGTTACCTACACTGGCCTGATAAGAAATTACTTTAAAACCTTTTTTTTTTTTTTTTTTTTTTTTTTTTTTGAGACAGAGTCTCGCTCTGTCGCCCAGGGTGGAGTGCAAGCTCCGCCTCCCAGGTTCACGCCATTCTCCTGCCTCAACCTTCCGAGAAGCTGGGACTACAGGCGCCTACCACCACACCCGGCTAATTTTGTTTTTGTATTTTTAGTAGAGACGGGTTTTCACCGTGTTAACCAGGATGGTCTCGATCTGCTGACCTCGTGATCCACCCACCTCAGCCTCCCAAAGTGCAGGGATAACAGGCGTGAGCCACCACGCCTGGCCTAAAACCATTTTTAATTTAGCAGCTATCTACTCAATTTCCTTGGCACATACATGAATACCAGTAATCAAAATGTCAAGGATTATAAAAAGCTGATCGAGCTAAATGGAAAAATAATGTTTGAAACAGGAAATTTATTTTCTCTTCTTAACCACATGTGGCAGTAATTAAAGTTCATTAAAAAATCTCTAATCCCAGGGCAGTAGTCTAAATCAGTGGTTATCAAGTTTAGTGCACATCAGTATTATCTAGAGAGAGCATTAAAACACGGGCTGCCGGGACCCATATCCAGAGTTACTAATTCATAGATCTGGAGTGGAGCCTGAAAATTTGCATTTCTAAATTTCCCAAGTGCTGCTGCTATTGGTTATAAGAACCACATTTTGGGAACCACTGGGGTAATTTTTTCTCAGTTATCCAAAACATATCAGTAAAAACAATTTTCCTTTAGATTTACCAATTTTTTGTAATTTCATATAAAAGAATTATAGACAGAAAAATTATGTAAACATTCATTCTAAACTAAGCGTTAGTTCCCCAAATCATTTTTGTGTGATTAATCTTTCAAATTAACATATATGTAGTTTTCTCAGTTATCATTGTTTTATTCTTTAAATGCTTCCTTTTATTTCTAAGGTAATATGGATGCCAGATTAATTATTTCTGTTTTACATAGAGCAAAATTAATTTTAAATATCTCAACTTGAGGCAATATATGATTATATCATCATATGAAGGAATTAAATTTCCTAAAGAAAATGTCTATGCATTTCAGTGCCACTTTCTCAGTTGATAACCGAGAGTAATGTCATTTTTTCCTTCAAGACTGCATCATCACTTCATTGTATGAAACTGAAACTTTTGTGTTAGGTTAGTAGTTCTGTAGTAAAATCACTTAAGTCTCTAAAATTCATGAACAAAATAAATCTGTAATCTTTAAAAAATAAATTCATGAGAGTTACATTGTTACGTGTTTTTAAATGCATTCCCGGCCGGGCACGTGGCTCATGCCTGTAATCCCTGCACTTTGGAAGGCCAAGGCGGGCAGATCACGAGGTCAGGAGATTGAGCCCATCCTGGCTAACACGGTGAAACCCCGCCTCTACCAAATGTACAAAAAACAAAATTAGCTGGGCGTGGTGGTGGCGGGCGCCTGTGGTCCCAGCTCCTCAAGAGGCTGAGGCAGGAGAATGGCGTGAACCCGGGAGGCGGAGCTCGCAGTGAGCGGAGATCCGGCCACTGCACTCCAGCCTGGGCAACAGAGCGAAACCTGGTCTCAAAAAAAAAAAAAAGGAAAAAAAAAAATTAAAAAAAATAAAATAAAATAAATGCATTTCCACGGAATGAAACTTTATTTTATCTTCAGAAAATTCCATCAGAAAGCAATTTCGCATTCCTATATTTTAGCCTATTAACAAAAATCATTTTAACAATCATTCCATCTATGCTTAGTTCCAATATTCACTGTTTAGTATGAATCTTTTATGCCTAACAGCTGTTGCTATATCTAAGCTATTATTGGCTAGCATCTTGTTTAAACTCAAATTCCTTAGTGATTTCAGGTTTTCTACAATCTAAACTTAATCCATTTGCTCATTATCTTTCAACTAAAATTTTGGTAAAAAATTTAGTTGATAGACCTTCAAATTGTCCTTGCGTTTTCTTGCCTCTGAGCTTCAAGCTGAAATTCCTTGCTTCCTCCTTTCTTACTGTGTAAATCCTACCCACCTACCTTCATAAAGTCTTTTCTTATTAAATCAGCTGTCATTGGACACATTATTTTCTACCACGTATTATTAGCTAACTTTTCCTGTGTTAACAATTAAATAACTACCATTTGCATTATTATTACTTACCAGGACCTAAAAAACAAGTCACTTACCATAATCATTAAAAGGATTTAGGTACTATTACCACGCCCATGTTAATATTAAAGCTGAAGATCAGAGTTTTTACCAGTCACACAGCTATTAAGTAGCAGAGCTGAGATTTAATTCTTGATCTACATATCTTGTGAAATCATGTACACATAACCCACTACTATATTACATTGTAAGGCAGCCTTCAACTTATAAATAGGTTATGATATTTTTAACTTCTGGGAGTACTTTAGCATACAGAAGTGAATACTTACAATAACTTATGCTTTGATTGAAATTCACCTTATTTAGTTGTATATTGGGAAGAGGTACCTATTTTCTCTTACACCTTAAAGCTCAAATCACAAAACCTCTTATTTTGCTTATGAGTCTAGTAATTTTGTTTAAATTTTAAAATTACTTTTCCTTTGATAAATGCCTAATTAATTACTAAATTTGACAGATTCATTTCCCCTAGATATTTCACAGCATTCACAAACAAGATTAATTTAATTTCTTTAGCTATTTCAAACTACAATTCAGATTTATCTGATTTTCTCAAGCCTTTTAAACAACTAACAGGGCAGATCTGTAAATTTCCACACTTATATCTTTTTCAGCATGGAATCAATCCTTGTAAAGCTAATAAAGCAAACTGAAATTCAGTAAGTTATATTCCCCTGAGTCAATCTAACATTTTAAGAGATTTATTGAGCAAAATCAATTCTTTTTTTTTTTTTAGAAATAAGAATCTTCAAATTTTCTCTCTCTAGTTTTGCTATCTGGTGTATCATTCACTACCCCTATCTATTATTTTAACCATAATATCTTTCATAGATTTTGCTGTATAATTTCAGTTGGGAGACTCTATATCACCAAACCACATTGCAATACATTTCATCAATCTTTTGTGAGATTTTGCCTTAAAGGAATTTGCAGCCTAAGCATTTCTTTCATATATTTAATAACTAATTTCTGTCTTTTCCTTGGCATATCTCCTAGCATTTGCCATGATTACACAAAATTAATGCTCAAATGATCACAACTTGGCCACTGAGAGTCCCTTAAAGCTGACCCATTTATTGCTTTATGGTAGCAAAATTTTGTGGAACTGTCTTGATTTTATTGTATAGAGCCATTGAATCCACTTTTCTCCAGAAGCTCTGATTGTTTTTAGTGAACAATAGCAGAGGCAAACATTTGCGCACTACAGGCAACTATCAAGTGGGGGTAATATTAGTCTAGCTGGCACCAAGGATAATACTTCATGTTAACAACAGAGCTGGAGAAAGTAAATGTTTTACAATTTATGAGTTCACATCAACTTTTCCAACCTATTTTCAAATCATGTTCTATGTTAAAAACATACTTTTTTTTTTTTTTTTTTCTCTTTGGGGCTACAATCTTCTCTATGCATTATTTTTACCAATTTAATATACCGTGCTACTAAATGTCACATAAAACTACGTGTTTGACTTTAAAAATTAGCTAGCCCGTCTTCTACTTTGACGTGTACTAACTGACATCAAGGACATCTCAACATGGTTACAGTTACCTTTTTCTCTTTTTTATAACTCTTATGTTTCTCAAGCACCATTCTACAGGCACTTTATTGATAAGATAATTCAAACAAAGAGTTTGTAAATCGGTTGTTTTTAGCTTATCACCTAATTTTTCAAAAGAACTGTTTTACAAATGATAGTTAGATTCCCAGACACTCCATGAAAGTCTGTTTAGACACAGTGCTGCTGAACTGTAGCACTAAAACCATAAGCTTGAGTCCCAAGACACTGGGTTAGAGGAGAGAAGAGATGGAAGAGACCTTTATTCTCCTTCTTCCAGGTCTAACAATGGTCTTGAACACAATTTTGGTAAATCAGTAATGCTTAAGGCATTATGAAGTTTCCAATCATTTATTCATTTAGCCCATATTTGTTGAGCAATTCTTTTGATTAAACACTACAAATTCCTGGGGGCATAAAATTGAGAAGTCATGTTCTTCATGCTCCAAAATTCTGAACTATTAACACAGAGGTGAATTTCTGGCTGGCCAATATCTTTAAGTAGGTGAGGTGGATGAACCCAGTGCACTTGCATAGCATTGGCTTTGCACAGAAGCGCTGATGCATCACCTAAGATAACAGGCAGGAAAAAAATTATATAAAATAGTTATGGGTGCAGATCCCTTAATGTGGATAGATGTAACAGACAATAGAAGTTCTTTTGTAATTACTTCAATTACCAGTACAGTTGAAGATACACTTTGCTTTTATTTTTTATTTTTTCAAAATAACATCATATAATATATACCAGATAGATTTTTAAACTTATCAGGGATATTTTGTCATCATGATAACTACATAGCTCCAACATAATTATAAATAGTTGTATAATGTTCTGTGATTGGAAAATGTTGCCTTTTGCCTAGCCAATAAGGTTCTATATGGGTCATTTCCACTTTTTTCTTTCATTAACAGTGAGATAATAAATATCCTTTTATAACTTTTTGTATATCTATATACTTACTCCCTTATGATAAACTAATTGACATTGAGAGGTTATCTATTTTACATATAGAGGTCGTTTACTTTAATGGATAAGCTCTTGCGCTTACTAGCTGTGTGAACTTGGACAAGATTTTAATTTCTGTACCTTATTTCCAAAATAATTCTTACCTCATGGAAATGTTTCCATGGTTACTTTAGACCAAGAATAAGGTGTTGAAAATGAGAGTGATATATATCTTAGAGAGCTATTTTGATGATTAAATTAGCTTATATAAGTTTCTGAGGACAGTGCTTTTTGGATTATATTTTAGTATTTAGTATTTTATACATGCAAAATTGCATATGCTAATGTGTATTAGTGTACATGTATGTATACACACACATATAAAATATATCACTCAGCTTAAAAAACAGAACATTGTCAATATTGCATTCTCCTTTATATGCTCTCTTGACTGTATCTTCTTCTTTATCCCCCAGAATAAACCATTATCCTGAATTTTGAATTCAATATTTTAATTTTATTGGTTTTATTTGTTTGTTTGTTTTCAGACAGTTTCGCTCTTGTTACCCAGGCTGGAGTGCAATTGTGCGATCTCAGTCACTGCAACATCTGCCACCCAGGTTCAAGCGATTCTCCTGCCTCAGCCTCCTGAGTAGCTGGTATTACAGGAGTTCACCACCACGCCTGGCTAATTTTTTGTATTTTCAGTAGAGATGGGTTCCACTATGTTGGCCAGGCTGGTCTCCTCCTGACCTCAGGTGATCCACTCGCCTCAGGCTCCCAAAGTGCTGGGCCTGAATTCAACATTTTATTGTTTTTAACCATACCTATATTATACAAATATATGAATCCCTAAACCATTATTTGTCATATGTTTAATTTTATATAAATGGAATGATGCTCTTTGTATTCTACTATTTGCTTTTATTACTATTATATTTATAAAATTCATCCATGTTGATACATGTAACTCTGCTTTATTTATTTTTCCTGCTCCATAGTATTCCCTTACAGGAATATACCACAATTTACCCACTTTTCTGTAGATAAATATTTTTATCCAATTTTGTTTTGTTTTGCTATAAAACAATGCTTGAATACACAATCATCGTAAAGCCTCCTAAGGAATGTGCACAAGAGTATCTTTAGGACTCATACCTAGGAGTGTAATTGCTGGGAAGAGTGAATGCCTATCTCCAGCATTTTACATAATAGCCAATAGTTTTTCAGAGCGATAGTACCAACTTACACTTCTACTGGCACTGCATTAATTTGTATTACTCCCCCAAATTGCTAACAGTTAATATGGTTGAAATTTTAATTTCTGCAGATTTGAGGATATAAATGATTCTTCATTTTGGATTTAATGTTTATTTCCATGAATAATAATAAAATTGAGATTCTTTTTTGTTCTTTCTCTTTTCTGTGAAAGGTCATTCACGTCTTTAAAAAAAATTGTGAGTACGTAGTAGGTGTATATATTTATGTGGTACATGGGATATTTTATATAGGCCTAACTGTAACAAGCATATCAGGGTAAATGGGTTATCAATAACCTCAAGGATTTATCCTTTGTATTATAAACAATATTATACTCTTTTAGTTATTTTTACATGTACAGTTAAATTATTATTGGCTGTAGTTATCCTATTGTGCTATCAAATACTAGATCTTATTTATTCATTGTAACTGTTTTTTTAACCTGTTACCATTTCTTCCCCCGTAACCTGCCCATTACCCTCCCCAGCAACTGGTAATGATCATTCTACCCTCTCTGAATTCAATTGTTTTAAATTTTAGCTCTCACAAATGAGTGAGAACATGTGAAGTTTGTCTTTCTGTGCCTGGCTTATTTCACTTAACAAAATTACTTCAAGTTCTATCCCTGTTGCAGATGACAGGATCTCATTTTTTTTAATGGCAATACACTACTCCGTTGTGTATATGTACCACATTTTTATTATCTGCTCATCTGTTGATGGACACTTACATTACATCCAAATCTTGGCTATTGTAACTGGTTCTGCAATAAACATGGCAGTGCAGATGTCTCTTTGATATAGTGATTTCCTTTCTTTGGGGTATATACGTGGCAGTGGGATTGTTAGATACTATGGAAAGTCTATTTATAGTTTTTTGAGGACTCCCCAAACTGTTCTCCATAGTGGTTGTACTAATTTACATTTCCACCAAGAGTGTATGAGGATTCCCTTTCTCCATATCTTCACCAGCATTTGTTATTGCCCATCTTCTAGATGAAAGCCATTTTAACTGAGTGAGATATTTAGTTATAGTTTGATTTGCATTTCTCTGATGATCAGTGATAATGAGCATTTTTATATACCTGTTTGCCATTTGTATGTCTTCTGAGAAATGTCTATTCAGATCTTTGGCCCATTTTTAAATCAGATTATTAGGTATTTTTGTATAGAGTTGTTTGAGCTCCTTATATAGTCTTGTTATTAATTCCTTGTGAGATGAGTAGTTTGTAAATATTTTTTTCCCATTCTGTGGGTTGTCTCTTCACTTTGTTTCCTTTGTTGTGCAGATGATTTTTAACTTGATGTGATGCTGTTTGTCCATTTTTGCTTTGGTTGCCTGTGCCTGTTGGGTATTGATCAAGAAATTTTTGCCCCGTCCAATGTCCTGGGGGAGTTTTCCCAATGTTTTCTACTAGTAGTTTAATAATAGGAACTCTTAAATTTAAGTATTTAATACATTTTGATTTGATTTTTGTACATAGTGAAGGATACAGGTCTAGTTTCATTCTCCTGCATATGGATATCCAGTGTGCCCATCACAGTGTGTTGAAGAGACTGTCCTTTCTCCAGTGTATGTTTTTGGCAACTTTGTTGAAAATGATTTCACTGTAGGTGTGTGGATTTTTCTTTGGGTTCACTATTCTGTTTCTTACTCTATGTGTCTGTTTTTATGCTAATACCATGCTGTGTTGGTTACTATAGCTCTATGGTGTAGTTTGAAGTCAGGTAATATGATTCCTCTAGTTTTGTTGTGTTTTTTTTTGTCAGGATTGCTTTGGCTAATCTGGTTCTTTTACAGTTCCATATATATTTTAGGATTTTTTTTCTATTTCTATGAAGAATATCTTTGGTATTTTGATAGGGATTGCATTAAAACTGTAGCTCACTCTGTGTAGTATGGTCATTTTAACAATATTGATTCTTCCAATCCACAAGCATGGAATATCTTTCCTTTTTTTTTTTCTTTTTAGATGGAATCTCACTCTGTCACCAGGCTGGAGTGCAGTGGCATGATCTCGGCTCACTGCAACCTCCACCTCCAGGGTTCAAGCGATTCTGCTGCCTCAGCCTCCCGAGCAGCGGGGACTGCAGGCACGTACAATCATGCCCAGCTAATTTTTGTATTTTTAGTAGAGACAGGGTTTTACCATGTTGACCAGGATGGTCTCATTCTCCTGACCTCATGATCTGCCTGACTTGGCCTCCCAAAGTGCTGGGATTTCAGGCATGAGCCACTGTGCCTGGCCATATCTTTTCATTTTATTGTGCTCTCTTCAATTTCTTTCAACAATATTTTATAGTTTTCATTGTGAAGCTCTTTCACTTTTTTGGTTATTTCCTAGACATTTAATTTTATTCGTAGGTACTGTATATAGAATTATTTTCTTGATTTCTTTTTCAGATTGTTTCCTATTGGCATATAAACATCCTGATAATTTTTGTATGCCAATTTTGTATCCTACAACTTTACTAAATTTGTTTATTGGATCTAATGGCTCTTTGGTGGAATCTAGGTTTCTCCAAATATAAGATCACCTCATCTACAAACAAGGATAATTTGACTTCTTCTTTTCCAATTTGGATGTCCTTTATTTCTTTCTCTTGTCTGATTGTTCTAGGTAGGACTTCCAGCACTTTGTTGAATAACAGTGTGGTAAAAGTAGGCATCCTTGTTATGTTCTAGATTTTAAAAGAAAGGCTTTCAGTTTTTCCCCATTCAGTATGTTATTAGCTATGAGTCTGTTGTGTATGGTTTTTATTATGTTGAGGCATGTTTTTTCTTTTTTTTTTTTTA
>NW_016807120.1:53415-95595 GCF_001698545.2 Rhinopithecus bieti | reverse complement strand
TTTTGAGATGGAGTCTCGCTCTGTCTCCCAGGCTGGAGTGCAGTGGCCGGATCTCAGCTCACTACAAGCTCCGCCTCCCGGATTTACGCCATTCTCCTGCCTCAGCCTCCCGAGCAGCTGGGACCACAGGCGCCCCGCCACCTCGCCTGGCTAGATTTTTTTTTTTTTTTTTTTGTATTTTTTAGTAGAGACGGGGTTTCACCGTGTTAGCCCGGATGGTCTCGATCTCCTGACCTCGTGATCCACCCGTCTCGGCCTCCCAAAGTGCTGGGATTACAGGCTTGAGCCACCGTGCCCGGCCCCTGTAGGAGACTTCTAAAAGTTCCTCAGTGGAGACAGGCCTCTATTTGGCCATGTTGCTTTGCTTCCTCCAGTCATTCATGACTTAAGCTCATATTTCTATGTTGTGATTTTTTTTCTTTTTGATTTGTATAATTTCTTTATATAATAGGTATACTAATCTTTTAAACACAATTATGTGTGTTTAAAATATATTATCTCAGTTTTAATTCGTATTTTCACTTTTCCATCAGGTTTTTTTATTCACAAGCATTACTTTAATGACATCAAATTTATCAATATTTTATTTTATGGTTATTGGTTAGTGTTTTTTGTAAGTACTCCTCTCCTATGTAGAGGTCATTAAAGTACACTCTTTAAGTTATAAAGGTTTGCCTTTTAGTTCTTTAATCCACCTGGAATTACTTTTTTGCATATGTTTATGAGATAGAAATATATTTTTAAAATTTTTCTACTTTAATAGGTAGTACAATGTAATTTATTGAATGGTCTTGTATTTTCCTACTGATCTTCTCTCATATCTTAAGTTTTTTATATGCATGAAACTATGAAACTATTTCTGTTTTCTGAAAAAGAGACCAATGGAATAGAATAGTCCTTTGCCAATATCACATTGTCTGAAGTTGTGCAGTTAATAGGTTTAACTATCTGGTGATGCAAATTCTTCACCTCCTTCTTTTATAGGAATATTTTGAATATTTATGACCTTTATTTTTTCATATAAGTGTTTATATTCGCTTGTCAGATTATCATGAAACAATGTCAGAATTTTTACTGAAGTAGTCTCTATAGATTTCTTAATGAAAAATTGGTTTCTCAATAATATGAACTCTTCCTATTTCATTGATGCTCAAAACAGTTAATAAGCATCGGGGCATACTATCAACCTGTCCATTGATATCAGAACAATAAGGGTTAATTTTGCCTATGTAAGGAACCAGCATGGCCATCAAAAGGCATACTGGATGAGTAACATCCCTGTTCCTATCTATAGTTAAGGTAAACTTTTCGAGCCCTTGAAAATAGCTTTTTGTATTGATTTTCAATTTATTTAAAAACTTGGTTAATCCCTAATTTTGTAGCTATATGTTATACATATGATTCTATTTATGTATCTAGTAATGTTAATCTAAAGCTTTTGATTAATGTGTGACTCCTCCCATAAACTTAACCAAATTCATAGAAGCATTCTAAGTACATATATAAATTTTATATAGTATACTTATTTTTAAGTAATCTTAATGTAAAACTTAACAATAAAAAATGCTGAGTACTTTAACAATTCTTGTAAATCTAACAAATATAATCATTTAATTCTTTTATATGCTTCCATTGTTATATATAAATACTCATTTCAAATTAAAATATCTAAATTGATTACTCAATAATATAATTGCATTAGACTTATAATGTTGACCTGCTACTCTGATTGAACAGGTTTTTTAAATATCGCAAATATATAAAAAACCAAATATATAAGAAGTTCTTAATCTAAATAATAATATGATAGTTTTGATTCACTGAAAAATTTATTTGTTGTGTATAATTCATAAGTTATACAATAACCCACAATATAGATTACTGTACTCCTTTCTCATATTGCCCGTGTCATTTTTGTATCAAGAATTTGCTCACCTTGTAAAAGAATGTAGGAGGTTAGTGTCTTTCTACTCCTTAGAAGCCTTTATATAATATCAGTATTATTTACTCTTTGAATATTTGATAGAAATTACTGGTAAAACTGTCTAATTCAGAGATTTTCTTTTAGGAAGATTTTAAATTACTGATAAATGACTCAGTAATTAAATGATCTTTGTAAAAAGCACTCAGTTTGGATCTTCTACATCTATAAATATGTTTCTTTTTGTATTCTTTTGTATTCTATAGTGGTATCAGCAACTGTGTCTCCTCTTCCTTAATCAGTAGTTCCAGCTGATAACAATGATAAATTGTTTTATTTTCCAACTTCCAACTTTTCAGTTTATTGCTGTTTTTTAAGTTTTGGTTTTCTGCTCTGATGTTTCTCTCTTCTATATTTTCTTTGGTACTATATTGTTCTCTTTCTCGACTTTGGAAGTTGGAACCTTAGCTCATTAATTTTAGTCTTTCTTCTTTGCTAATATCCACCTTTAAGGTTATATATTTCAGTCTAAATGTAACTTTTAACTGTATTTCATATATTCTGACACTATTTACCATATTATTCCACATTTTAAAAATATAGTTTCTTCTTTGATGCATGGGTTATATGGAAGTATTTCTTTAAAAATATTGAAATATCTGTATTTGCTTTTCTTGTCATAGATTCTTACTGAATTCCACTGAGGTTACAAAATATGGTCTGTAATTTTCTGTGAGTCTTTATGATGTATTAATAATTGTTCTATGGCCTAGTACATGTTCACTTTTCATAATTAATTAAAAATAAGCATTTATTCTTCAATTATTGGAAACAGAATTTTCTATATCTATTACAAAAGAGCTGTAAAAGAAGATGATGACTTCCTTTGGATAGAGGAAGATTAATATCTTTTTATATATATGTATTTTATTCATACTATAAGCAAAAGTTTTCTGGATAAGACCCAGACTGATTATTTACTCATATCATGTAAAAGATAAACACAGCCAAGTACTCGTTAAAGCAATAAGCACTGATTTAGTAACTACTCACAGTAAAGGAAAAGGCTGAGCTCCATTTTGATTTGTGAAAAGATTACTGGGATTTTTTTTTTTTTTTTTTTTTTTTTTTTTTTTTTGAGACGGAGTCTCGCTCTGTCACCCGGGCTGGAGTGCTGTGGCTGGATCTCAGCTCACTGCAAGCTCCGCCTCCCGGGTTTACGCCATTCTCCTGCCTCAGCCTCCCGAGTAGCTGAGACTACAGGCGCCCGCCACCTCGCCCGGCTAGTTTTTTGTATTTTTTTTTTTTAGTAGAGACGGTGTTTCACCGTGTTCGCCAGGATGGTCTCGATCTCCCGACCTCGTGATCCGCCCGTCTTGGCCTCCCAAAGTGAACTGGGGGTTTTTTAAGGGAGAATTAGGAAGAGGAGAGCTAGGCAGAGTCAAAGAAGTAAAAAATTTACAAAGGATTGATCGGCATAAATATGATTAGGCAAGCTGTGTTTGCTAACATTCTAATGAAAGTTAGAATTCTGTCTTCCCACAGAGACAGAAAGATAGAGGCCCTATCTTTCCTGGTGATAACTGAAAATTGATTCACTGAAAATTTATTAATTGTGTATAATTCATAGGTTATACAATAATCCACAATATAGATTACTGTACTCTTTTCTCATATTGCCCATGCCCATTTTAAAGGAATGGCTCTGAGAATCTTCTGAGTTCTAAGTGATACGTATTCACAATGGTAAACATTTTTCAAAAAGGAAAGTTTGGGGCCTGTTGTCAGCAGTTGACTAGGACAAACTAAATTCTCCTGGCGGTATTTAGCTTTCTCAGCTAGGCATTATAATGAGCTGTGGTTATCCTGGGAACACACCTCTGTGCTGCTAGAAGCCATGCTAGAATTTGATCATCTCTTAGTGTGGAGGTTTGATTGGAGTCATTATGTAGTGAGAGTTCTGCAGTTCTCAATAGCAATTTTAGTGCTGGTTTCCAGTGCCCTCTTTCCCCTTTGGGGCAATAGAGAGCATATATCACCCTATATTTAAAGAAGGAGGGGCTCTTTAGGAGAAGACCTGAAAATTATGAATCTTGGAGTTTGTGTAGAAACTGCTGCAAAGATGCCTCTCTTCTCCCACTGAGGAGAGAGAGAAACTTTTGCTATCAAATGTAATCAAACCCTCTCTGGAAAGCGGAGGGGAGCGTCCCCAAGTTGTTGAAACACTTTTCAATGTGAACAAATGGGTCTAGGAGAGACATTATAAATCTCTCCTGGGTATTTCACTATCTTTAAGGTCCAAAGCTTATTTTCTGTTCACTCATCCTTTAACTCAGGTTGCCAGTCAGTAATGTCCCATCAGAAAGCCCTGACTATACAGAAATATGAAAATATTTGTTGTTTTCCTACAGAGAAACCCCATCCTCCCTTAGTGCCTACCTTGGCAGACTGAAGTCACCTGGAGAAGTAGCCCTAATTCCAAATTGCCAGTTATGTCCCATCCTCCTGTAGTTGGTTATTACTGTATGGTGATATCATCTTGGGATTTCAGCCACAATCAATCTGGAGGTTTAGAATTCATCTCTTAACTCTAACTACTCCACAACATAACTACTCTTTCATACTCCATACCTACTCTTTCAGCCTCTACTCTGTCATGATGGTAATGGAGGCAGAAGTAGGGATGTCTCCTCTACATTTTAGAAATGACAGTCTTTTCACCACTCTACTTCCATTTACACCATTTTCTGCCACAATATCTCAAAAATTTAGGTAGTAACTGAAAACTTGAAAATAAAAACAGAGTTCAATGATTCAACTGACTTTAGCTATATAAAACTAAATTAAATGAGTTGCATACACACTTAAGCCTGATTTCATATTAGCATTTCTTTTATGACTTCTTTTAATTTTTTTCTCTGTGCACAATAACGTAATGAATGCAAACTCAATAGAAACTGAACTCAATGGCATAAACTTAAACAATAAGCACAGGAATATTCACAGCAATTAATAAGCAAGGTAATAAAGGTACAACTTAGAATATAAATGAGTACTCTAATATAATAATAAGCAACCAAGCATAGTTTTATTACATTAAGTAAAAGTAGCATTTCCTAATCTGTATGTATAATAGTCACAATAAAGACACAAAAATATCCCAAATTCATAGCATTGCAAGAAACAAAGGCATAACTCTAAGGGATCTGTACAATTGGAAATCTTTTAAAATTACATTTGTATACTAGAAAAGGTTTAAAAATACTTTGGATGATTTTAACATTTTGATTTTCCTATTATATATTCATGGAATAAATATTTGAAATAAATAATCTAATAGGCTTATGATTTTCATGGTTTTCTTAAGTAAAGAAAATATTCAATTATACTTTTAAAAAATACAAAAGCTGGATATCCGGGTCCCGAATGGCAGCATAGAAGCAAACTGATATCACTCCCCAACAGAAAACCAAAAACAAATATACTGCACTGAAATTAGAGAGAAATCAAATTTCTGTATGTGTGATACTCCTGCCCTGAATCTGCCTGGCACCAAGCATATGGAAAATTTCCCCCTGACTTAGTTTCTATACTAGAAAATGTGAGATCAGGGTTGACAACCAGCTTCTCTATCATCTTTGGTTCTCTGGCTAGAGACCTGTCCCTGCCTCAAATTTGGGAGTGCCTAAAGCAAGTAGGATTTCTAAGAACAACCAAACAACCAGAGTCAAATGGTGGTGGTGGGGGAGGGGGGCACTACCATCTCCAGCCCTGGAAACTTTACTCTGTAACTTGGCAAAAGGAGATAACAAGTCAGAGTGACTGTTCAACAAAAAGCTACTATCCAAGAATACTGTAGGATATTTGTTTCACAGGCCCCCTAATTATAAATTCCTAGCCAGCTTTCCCACAGTATTGGGATATCCCCTTTGTGATCTCCTGCATTCTGGCTAAGCAGGTCTGATTGTTTATAAGAACTGAGGCAAACCTGGGTTAAGGAACCATCTAGTACCAGAAAGGAGGCACCAATCTAGCAGGTAAAAATGAAAAAAACAACAGGTAAATTACAAAGAATGTCTGAGCTAACATAGTCAATAAAAAACAAAACAAGCCAGACAGAAAATACTGAAATAAATAAATAATCCTTCAATCCTTCATGGACATACGTCCATGAGAAATAACAGCAAACAGGAAACCATGACCTGCTCAAATGGACAAAGCAATAAACCAGTGACTGACCCTAATAAGACTGAAATGTGTGAATTCTTTGACCAAAAATTCAAAATAGCAGTTTTAACAAAACTCCAAGATAACACAAAAAAAAACAATTCAGAAAAGTTTCAGAGAAATTTAACAAAGAGATTTAAATTTTAAAAAATCAAATAGGAAACTTGAAACAGAAATACATTTGCTGAACTGAAAACTTCGTTAGAGGCTCTCAACAGCAGAATAGATCAAGTGGAGGAAAGAATCAGTGAGCTCAAAGACAAGCTATTTGAAAATACACAGAGGAGAAAAAAAATGAAAAGAAACAAAGATCATCTACAAGATATAGAAAATTACCTCATAAAACAAAATCTAAGAATTATTGGCATTCAAGAGAGAGTAGAAAAAGAGCAAAGGTTAGAAATTTTATTTGAAGAAATAATAACAGAAAACTTTCAAAGAGTTAAATATCCAGGTGCAGGAAGGTCAGAGAACACCAAACAGATTTGACCCAAATAAGACTATCCTATGACATATAATAATCCAATTCTCAAAGGACAAAGATAGTATTCTAAAAGCAGAAAGAGAAAAGAAGCAAGTAACATGTGAAAGAATTCCAATTCATTTGGCAACAGACTTTTAAATGAAAACTGTACAGTCCAGCAGGGAATAGGATGAAATTTTCAAAGTACTGAAAGAAGATGAAGAAGAAAAAAAAAAAAACCTACTATCCAAGAATACTGTATCCAGTAAGCTATTCTTCCAATATAAAAGAGAGATAAAGTATTTCCCAAACAAAGCTGAGAGAATTCTCAGAATTGACCACTTGACCCATCTTACAAGAAACACTATCAGGAGTTTTTCAATATGAAAGTAAAAAACAAAAAAAACCTAATGTGCAAAAAGAAAACATTTGTATGTATAAAACCCACTTATCAACTTAAGTACACAAACAATCATATATACTCTAAGACTGTAATTATTGTGTGCAATCTACTCATAACTCTAGTATGAAACCTAAAAGGTAAATCTATCAAAATTATAGTAACTACAGCAATCCATCAAGAGATGGGTAGTATAAAATATGCAAATTGAGACAACCAAAAGTCAAAATGTGGGGGAATGGAGTTAAAGTGTAGAGTTCATTTCTATTTTTTAAATATTTCTATTAATTGCTTTCTAATCTAAGAAAAATTGTCATCTCTTTAAAATAACTTGTTGTATCTGTAAGATTTTTGTAAGCTTCATGGCAACCACAATAAAAAATTATAATTCACTAAAAGCAAAAGCAATGAATAAAACCATGCTAGCAGAGAAAATTACTTAACTATAAAGAAAACCAGGAGAAAGAAAGAGAGGAATTATAAAACAAAACAAACAACAAAATGGGCACATAAGTCGTTACTTATTAAAAATAACACTGAATGTAAATAGATTTGATTCTCCAATTAAAAGGCATAGAGTTGCTGAATGGATAAAGAAACAAGACCCAACTATAAGCTGCCTATAGGAAACCCAAGTATAAAGACACACATAGACCAAAAGTGAAGGGGTAAAAAAATGTATTTCATGCAAATGGAAACAGTAAATGGGTGGGAGTAGCTATGTTTTTATCAGACAATATAAACTGCAAATCAAAGACTAAAAAGAGACAACAAATGTCACTGTATTATAACAAGGGGGTCAATTCAGCAAGAAGCTATAACAAATATAAATATCTATGTATTGAACACCAGGGTTCCCATATGTAATGGAAACATTACTAAAATTTAAAGGAAGACATAGACTACTATTCAATAATACTAGGGGACTTCAACATCACACTCTCAGTAATGAACACATCATCCAGACAGAAAGCTCACAGCTAACATTATACTAAATGGGGAAAAATTGAAAGCCTTTCCCTCAAGATCCAGAACAAAATAAGGATGCTCACTTTCACCACTTTTGTTCAATATAATACTAGAAGTCCTAGACAGAGGAATTTGGCAAGAAAAAGAAATAAATAGCATCCAAGAAGTCAAATTATCCTTGTGGTATGGTTTGGCTCTGTGTCCCCACCCAAATCTCATCTTCAATTGTACTCCCATAATTCCCACGTGTTGTGGGAGGGACTGATGAGAGATAATTGAATCGTGGGGCAGTTTCCCCACACTGTTCTTGAGGTAGTGAATAAGTCTCACAAGATCTGATGGTTTGATAAGAGGAAACCTGTTTCACTTGGCTCTCATTCTCTCTCTTGCTGCCACCATGTAAGAAGTACCTTTCATCTTCCACCATGATTGTGAGGTCTCCCTAGCCATATGGAACTGTAAGTCCATTAAACCTCTTTTTTTTTTTTGGTAAATCTGTTAAAATAGACTAATTCAGTAAATTGGTACCAGGAGAGTGGGGTGCTGCTGAAAAGATACCTGAAAATGTGGAATCCAGTTTGGAACTGGGTAACAGGCAGAGGTTGGAACAGTTTTGAGGGCTCAGGAAAATGTGGAAATGTTTGGAACTTCCTAGAGACTTGTCGAATGGCTTTGACCAAAATGCTGATAATGACATGGACAGTGAAATCCAAGCCAAGGTGCTCTCAGATGGTGATGAGGAACTTGTTGGGAACTGGAGCAAAGGTGACTCTTGTTATGTTTTTGCAAAGAGACTAGTGGCATTTTGCCCCCGCCCTAGAGATTTTGGAAATTTGAACTTGAGCGAGATGATTTAGGGTGTCTGTCAGAAGAAATTTCTGAGCAGCAAAGCATTTAAGAGGTGACTTGGGTTAAAGGCATTCTATTTTAAAAGGGAAGCAGAGCATAAAAGTTTGGAAAATTTGCAGGCTGACAATGTGATATAAAAGAAAATCCCATTTTCTGAAGAGAAATTTAAGCCAGCTGAAGAAATTTGTCTAAGTAATGAGGAGTTGAATGTTAATCCCCAAGACAATGGGGAAAATGTCTCCAGGGTATGTCAGAAGTCTTCATGGCAGCCCCTCTCATTGCAGGCCCAGAGGTCTAGGAAGAAAAAAAAAATAGTTTCATGGGCCAGGCCCAGGGTCCCTGTGCTGTGTGCAGTCTAGTGACTTGGTGCCCTGCATCCCAGCCACTCTAACTGTGACTAAAAGTGGCCAAAGTACAGCTTGAGCCATGGCTTCCAAGGGTGGAAGCCCCAAGCCTTGGCAGCTTCCATGTGGTATCAAGCCTGAAGGTGCACAGAAGTCAAGAATTGAGGTTTGGGAACCACCTCGATTTCAGAGGACATATGGAAATGCCTGGATGTCCAGGCAGGAGTTTGCTGCAGGGGTGGAACTCTCATGGAGAATCTCTGTTAGGGCAGTGCAGAACGGAAATGTAGGGTCAGATCCCCCACTCAGAGTCCCTACTGGGGTACCACCTAGTGGAGTTGTGAGAAGAGAGCCACCATCCTCCAGACCTGAGAATAGTAGATTCACTAACAGCTTGTACCATGTGCCTGGAAAAGCTGCAGACACTCAACACCAGTCCATGAAAGCAGTCAGGAGGGAGGCCGTACCCTGCAGAGCCACAGGGGTGGAGCTTCCCAAAACCATGGGAACCCACCTCTTGCATCAGCGTGACTAAGATGCGAGACATGAAGTCAAGGAGGTCATTCTGGAGCTTTAAGATTTGACAGACCTGCTGAATTTTGGAATTGCATGCGTCCTGCAGCCCCTTTGTTTGGCCAATTTCTTGCATTTGGAATGGTTGTATTTGTCCAGTGCATGTACAAATTGTATCTAGGAAGTAACTAACTTGCTTTTGATTTTACAGACCTAGAAAGGACTTGTGTTGTCTCAGGTGAGATGTTGGACTATGGACTTTTGAGTTAATGCTGAAATGAGTTAAGACTTTGGGGGACTGTTGGGAAGGCATAATTGATCTTGAAATGTGAGGGCATGAGCTTGGGGAGGGGTCAGGGACAGAATGATATAGTTTGGCTGTGTCCCCACCCAAATCTTATCTTGAATTGTACTCCCATAATTCCCATTGTTGTGGGAGGGACCCAGTGGGAGACAGTTGAATCATGGGGGGTGGTTTCCCCCATACTGTTCTTGTGGTAGTGAATAAGTCTCATGAGATCTGATGGCTTGATAAGGGGAAACCCATATTGCTTAGCTCCCATTCTGTCTCTTGCCACCGCCATGTAAGAAGTGCCTTTTGCTTTCCACCATGATTGTGAGGCCTCTCTAGCCGCATGAAACTGTAAGTCCATTAAACCTTTTTTTTTTTTTTTGATAAATTGCCCAGTCTTGAGTATGTCTTTATCAGCAGCATGGAAACAGACTAATTCACCTTGTTTGCAAAAGACATGATATTATACTTAGAAAAACCTAAAAACCCTACGAAAAAACTGTTAGAACCAATAAACAAATTCATCAAAGCTGTAGGATACAATATCAACCTATAAAAATCAGTAGAATTTATATATACCAACAGTGAACAATCTGAAAAAGGAATAAAGAGAGCAATCCCATTTACAATATCTAAAAATATGTATAATAACTAGGAATCAGTGTAACCTAATATGCTAAAGATATCTGCAATCAAATACTAATAAAATAATTGAGGAGGACACAAAAGAATGGAAAGATATTTTATTCTCATGGGTTGAAATAATTAATATTGTTAAAATGACAGTACTACCCAAAGAAATTTGCAAATTCAATGCATTCCCTATTAAAACACCCATGACATTCTTTACAGAAATAGAAAAAACAATTCTAAAAATTATAAGGAATCACAAAAGACCTTGAATAGTCAAAGGAAACCTGAGCAAAAAAAAGCAAAGCTGAAGCCATCACACTACCTGACTTCAAAATACACTATGAAGCTATAGTAACCAAATCAACATGGTACTGGCATAAAACCAGACATAAAGACCAATGGAACAGAATAGAGAAACCAGATATAAATCTATACATTTACAGCCAATTCATTTTTACTAAAGATGTAAAGGTGCTCATTTTCAACAAAGGTGCCAACAATGGGGAAAGGACAGTTTCTTTAATAAATGATTCTGGGAAAACTGAATATCCATATGCAGAAAATGAAACTAAACCCCTATCTCTCACTATATATCAAACATAAAATAAAAGTGGATTAAAAATTAAATCTAAGACCTGAAACTATGGAACTACTGGAAGAAAACATAGGGAAATGCTCCAGGGCATTGGTCTAGGCAAAGAATTTTGTGTAAAGCCTCACAACAATAGGAAACAAAACCAAAAATAGACAAATGGGATTACATTAAGCTTAAAAGATTCTGCATTGTAAAAGAAACAGTCAACAAAGTGGAATGTCAACCTACAGTGTAGGAAAAATTATTTGCAAAGTATTCATCTGTTAAGGGGTTAATAACCAGAATATATAAGTAACTCAAGCAACTCAATAGCAAAAAAGTAAATAATCCTCTTAAAATGGGCAAAAGATCTGAATAGACATTTCTCAAAAGAAGACTGAAAAACAAATCAAGCCACAAGTATATGAAAAAATGCTCAACATCATGAATCATGGGAGAAATGCCAAAACCATGGTGAGATATCATCCCACCCCAAGTAAAGTGGCTTTTATCAAAATAACAAATGCTGGCAAGGATGTGGAGAAAGGGAAACTCTTGTACACTGTTGTTGGGTATGTAAATTAGTATAGCCATTATGAAAAATTTTGTGGAGCTTCCTCAAAAACTACAAATAGAACTTCCATATGATCCAGCAATTCCAGTACTTACATATAGCCAAAAGAAAAGAAATCAATATGTGAAAGAGATACCTGCAACACTTCTTGTAGGTGCCTGCAACAATTCTTGTAGGTACCAAGTTAGGTCCCATATTAATTGCAACACTATTCACAATATCCAAAATATGTAATAAACCTAAATGCCCATCATTGAATGAATAAATCAAGAAGATGTGATACACACACACACACACACACACACACACACACACACACACAGTGGAATGCTATTCAAACTTAGAAAAGAATGAAATCCTGTCATTTGCAGCAATATGGATAGAACTGGAGATCATAAAATGAGGCAGGTACAGAGAGACAAATATTGTATCTTCTGACTCATATGTGGAAGCCTAAAAGGTGAGTCTCATGAAGATAGGGAGCAGATTGGTGGTTACTAGAAGCCGGGAAGAGCGGGAGGGAGAGGGGACTGAAGAGAGGTGATTAATGGGTACAAATACACAGTCTGATAAAAGAAATAAGACCTAGTGTTCGATAGATCATTAAGGTGACTATAACATACAATAATCTCCTGTATGTTTCAAAATAGCTAGAAGAGAAAAATTTGCTTATTTCTGGCATAAAGAAAAGACAAATATTTAAAGTGATAGATATCCTAAAATACTGATTTTTTCTTTTCAAATTATATGAATGTATTATCATATGTACCCTAAAATATATACACTTATTATCTAACAATAAAAATATAGCAGTGTAATTATATTTCAGCTTTTCTATATATCTTGGGAATTATGAAATTGAACTTTTGTTTCTGAAAGGTTTTATTGTTAGCAATATGTAAATAATCCACTCACTTTAGTTATAAATCAAGTATATTTGATGTTTTCTGAC
This sequence comes from Rhinopithecus bieti, assembly GCF_001698545.2. Classification (NCBI taxonomy): domain Eukaryota; kingdom Metazoa; phylum Chordata; class Mammalia; order Primates; family Cercopithecidae; genus Rhinopithecus; species Rhinopithecus bieti. The sequence continues at coordinate 82,884 of NW_016807120.1, read as the reverse complement.
TTGACTTATATCTTCATATCCAATACTAGAATTTGACATGTCATGACTATTTTTTCAATTGTTGTTTCTGAAACATAACACTTTTCTTTTTTTTTTCTTTTCCTTTTTTTTTTTTTTTTTTTTTTTTTTTTTTTTTTTTTTTTTTTGAGACACAGTCTTGTTCTATCGTCCGGGCTGGAGTTCAGTGGCGCAATTTTGGCTCACTGCAAGCTCCCCCTCCTTGGTTCAAGCCATTCTCCTGCCTCGGCCTCCTGAATAGCTGGTACTACAGGTGCCTGCCACCAAGCCGAGCTATTTTTTTTTGTATTTTTAGTAGAGACAGGGTTTCACTGTATTAGCCAGGTTGGTCTCAATCTCCTGACCTCGTGATGCACCCGCCTCGGCCTTCCAAAGTGCTAGGATTACAGGCATAAGCCACTGCACCCAGCCAACACTTTTCTTTAAACTTGCTAATAATATTTGTTATTGCTATTTTATATATACTAAATTAAATTTTAATTTAGGCTCAACAGATCTCTAATTAAGCAGATAAATGTAGTGAGATTGAGGCATTAGGCAATACTTCTTCCAGTCTACATGTATTAGGTTATGATATCATAGGGAACTGTGTGATACCTTAGATTAATACTTTATAAAAATTAATTCTGTAAAAATTGGCATAGGTTTTGTCAACCAGTGCAGAATCCTCTTAGACTTCTCTTTTTATTTCTGCTATGAAGTTTACCTATGTAATAATGTTTATATTATATAGTATGCAATCATATCCTTCGTATACATTCATAATATATATAAATATTTAAGCTATTAAGTCTTTCAGAGATTTAGTCCAGAGTGATGCAATGGTTCTCAAACTTTAGCCTGAAAGGGAATCATCTGGAGGACTTATATAGATCCCCTACAGAATGTTGTTTTGGCTAAATTCTGTGTATGCAAAAGGGATGGTACTAATTGGCAAATATACCTGTGTAAAAGAATAGAATCATCTATATAAAATTATGTAAATTAGATATTAATCAAAATCTAAAATTATATATGCCAAGGATTCAGTGTTTACAAGAATTAGTACCATTTACACAAACCTAGTAGCTGGCTGATTTTTCTATTGGCATGTGTGTTTTTATTTCAGAAGCATGCACCTGTCATTGTTGCTAAACTCTGATGAAAATGTTTTCCCTCCATTCCATTTTGATTGACTTGTTGCCTACAAGAACATGAGAATGATAAATGTTGATTTTGAATTGATAACCTCTGATTGCCATATCAGAGAACTACTTCCTAACTGACTTCAGTCTTTCAAATTCTTTTAAATATATTTGTCTATAGGTGTGTTGTATTTTTTAGATGTGTATGGAAGTAAGGTGATAATATTCCTTTCTCCCTCTTGTTCTTCTGAGGGTAAAATATGACAGAATAAATACATTGTTGAGTTTCCAAAATATTTACTAAGACAACTTTTAAATAATATCAATGTCAACTGTCATTTTTTACATTTCATAATTAGCTTTATGAAAATGTGTTGTTTATTGCTTGTTCCAGACCAGATACAACATCGTAGAAAGAACAGAACAAGAATAACAAGGAAACATTGCAAAATATTGAAGTTATAAAATAAATAATTATTGTGTTGATGTGTAAATTCAATCTGTGTTCTTTTCATCCTTTAGCTTAAAGTTGCTGTAATTACTTGATAATTAGAAATATTTCTGGGAGAAACAATTGAAAAAGCCTGTGAATTAGCAGGGACTTTAGCCGGAGAGAAGTGATCTAAGTGGAAAAATTGTACCTGCCTTTACTTCAGATAGTGGTGGCCTCCGAAACAAGATAGATATAAGAAAAGATAGACAAGAGAAAACGTTTCTTGGAAAAAGGTTTATCGAACCTCGCAATGGTGAGGCTGTGAAAAGTGTACCTCTGAGATTATCTTAGTTTGCCAAAGATCTGTCAAGGACAGTTTAGTGCTCGTTCCCCCCTAGGGGCAAAGTTTCAGAGCTTCCTAACTTGGGTGCCTTGGCAAGCTGCAATCCCTCAGATGGTTACTGATGTACCAAGATACTAATTCCTTCAGTCTAGGAGGGCCTGGATAGGCCTGGAATATGTAGACTAAGAAGTCATCTCCTACATTCTTGAGGAGACCCTGCCATTTATCTCAAGGTACCTAGAATAGTACCAGTTTCTGTCTGAGCTGAAAAAAGGTGGACTAAGACAACTCCTTCGGGTCCCTTTTCTTGCAGTCAAGCCAGTCTATTTATTGTCTTCTACCATGCCAATTTCCGCTTGTCTGGATTCTATGTCTAGAATGCCCTCTTCTTTTCCAGCTTCTATGCAGAGTATTTCTTAAATAAGAAACAAGACGTATGATCCATAATGGAAAAAAACTGTTATAACAATTATCATGGCTTATAACTTCTGTTTGATGAAAGACAGTATAAAAGAGTGAAAAGACATATCTTAGGCTGAGAAAACATATGAGATTTTAAAGAAAGCTAACTGTTCTTTAAGCATAAAACAGATTAACAAAAGCTCTATAACCTTTAACATGAATAAAGTATATTCAAGTGTATCATGTAAATAACAAAACAATAAACTTTTTTAAAAAAGCAACAGAAAACTCTGTATTGTGCTATTGATGCAAATATTTGAAATTTCCAAAGTGTAATCTTCAGGAATGTACGACATACATGGAAAAATCACACAGCCATACACAGGAATACCCGTCAGTTTTGTGATTGTGTTCCCTCTGGGAAGGGAAAGAGTAGAAGGAATGGGTATTAACTGGAACATTTCACTTCATTTGGTTTTTAAATCTAAAGAAAAAAAGGTCAAAATGTAAATATACATTTAATCTTCATGATGGAGGTCTCACTGGTACATTATATTCTATAATAGTTGATATGTTCAAAATGTTTCATAATTCAAATGAAACATTTTAAATGGATGAGAGAAGTCTAAACTCATTCTTAGTAAATATAATCTTAGTTGATTTTATATATGTATACCACTTAATAATTTCCTCTTTTTGATTAGTATTTGTTAGCTTAATTTTCACTTCAAATTACACATGTTTTAAGGGGTGAGAGTGTGATTTTTATTTCTCTTCTGTCCTCTTCAATGACTATAATGGCAATAAGCATCTAGTATATAGGTAATAATAATTGTTAATTGATTATACAAAACATGTTCACTAAACTGGAAATCCTCATATGTTAAACAGATTAGTGACAGCATTTGCAAACTGCCAGTTCCCAAAGAAACAAATGTGTTTTTATATGGCAAAGTTTCTTTTGAATCGTCCCACTTTATCCTCTTTCTCTCCATCCCTCAACTACCTTCTCCTTTTGTTCCTGATAACATTCTTCCAAATCCACAAAAATCAAGCAAAGCAGATTTTCCTTACAAATAAAGATGAGCTCTAAAATCCTCTGTTCCACACTCCAGCCTGATCAGCCAAAACCCTTGGGATGAGAATAGAAAAAAAAAAAAAAAAAAAAAAAAAAAAAAAATGTTGCTGTGAGCCCAGGGGTATGTCAGAACCCAGACTAGAGTTCTTTCACAGAGGAAGTAAGTTGTTAGAAAACACCCCATCTTATTGTCTGAATATAGAAGTTAAATAAATCTGGGGACTATCTAGCATAAATAATTTTTGAGAAAAATAATTGCAGAGGATCAGAGACATCTGGACAGAAGTAGTATCTTGCTGATAGATTTTCAAGTCTTCCCATTTATAATCCATCAATGTTCTGGTGGATTTTGTTTTAAATAGTTTTATTTATGTTTATTTTATGTTATTTTTATTTTAAATAGTTGATACCTTGTTTTGGGAGGGATAGCATTAGGAGAAATATCTAATGTAAATGACGAGTTAATGGGTGCAGCACACCAACATGGCACATGTATACGTATGTAACCAACCTGCACATTGTACACATGTACCCTAGAACTTAAAGTATAATAAAAAGAAAAAATCAGGCTAAAACTTTTGGGAGATTAGGAATCAGTTAAGAATCCTTCAGTGTCTCTAGATGCTAGAAACTTACAAGGACGCAAATATACAAATATTCATATAATTTCAGGGAGGCTGTAAGCCTAGTGAAGCTCATCCATGGATCCTTTATGATTCCATAGTCTCCAGGCTAACATACTTGCCTTAAACAGTTCCAGTGCATGGGTATCTGTGTAGAAACAATCTAGAATTATGGTTTGTTACTAGATCAGAACTTATTTTATAAGATTTAAATAAATTGTTGATGATTAACTGAAAATGATGAAATCGCACTCGTTCTTTTCAAATTGGCCTGCAGTTTTAAACACACATATATAAGCATATGTGTATCTATCCATATCTATTAATATATTCATGTATATATTCATATATATGTGAACATATATATACATGTTCCTAAACACAAAATTCTACAAAATTTAAATGGAGAAAAGAAAATAGATTCCTTTGACTATTTTCCAATCTTTAAAACTTTATTTCTGTTTGCTATTAAGGCAATTTTGCCAAATAGAAACACAGGGCATTGAATTATTCTAGACTTATTGTCTGATTTTACTAAGACTTGGAATGTATGATAATTAACAATATTGAATTTCAATGAATCCAGCATACAGGAAAATAGCTGGTTTTTAATCATAATGCCATTGTTTCCTTTGTTGACCTCCCAAATTGATGTAACTACTTTACTTACTCCTATTCTAGAAACAAACAGCTCTTCCTGGGTAGGACATCATCAGTACTGTCTTCTTGCTCGTCATCTTCACTTACCCACTAGCTCCTTTCAGCCCCCCTGTCTAGGAAGGAGTCCACCTGAGCTCTTCAGTTTTCTCCATGTCATTCTGGTTTCTCATTCACTTGAATGCACACCTTTGGCTCCCTGGTATCTTATTCAGCTTAATCTAAAGGTACATTATCATGATTTACTTCTTTTAATTAGTTCACAGGTCCTTTATTATTGAGTGTCTAGGGCACAGGTGTAACTTTGGAACTATACATGTAGCACAACCTGCTTAAAATCCTAGATCTTTTTATGATATTACATTAAACACAGCAACTTTAAAGTAAAAGAGAGGTCAAGAATTTAACATAGGGAGAAATGCAAACCATGTGGCTGGTATTTGTGAGTAACTGAGGTCTATATAAAAGAAAACATTAAGAGACAGAAGGAAACCTGCTAATGTGGTGATGGGTATAAAAACTTGAACTACTGTCTACCACTTTCTTTTACCAGCTCTGAAGATTAATATGAGTATGACCATCTTTCCTTAGAAATTGTTACTCATTAATGATGAAGGTGATGATGCTGATAACAGTGACTAACATGTACTGAGTACTTATATGCCAAGTACTTTGTGAGCAGGTTATCTTTTAATCTTTACAATAATTCTACATGAAACTATAAAACTTCCATTTTTATCTATGCTCTGAGGTCAGATAATCCTTGCTGAAACCGGAGTTTGAACTCAGACATTCTGACCATGGAGTTCATATTGTAAATCACCAGGTCCTATTATATCCCTCACGGAAAATTGAATCCAATAGTTCTGCTCTCACTCTGTTTCCCTGTCTATTCTCCATGAACGATGTCTTCTTAGCCGTAATCATTCATAGTCATCCAGTCTTACGGATGGGAATTCCATCTATTCTTTGACAATCCTAAGATCTTTTTTTTTTTTTTTTTCCCAGGCTGGATCCCACCCCTTGAGCTCCAGACTTCTGTATTGACAATTCTAGTTGGATTTCTAATAGATATCTCAACTTGATCATATATAAAACCAAATTCCTGGTTTCTTCCTTTAAACTCTCTTCATCAGTATCTAATAAAATGGCAACTCCACTCATCTAGTTTAAGCTAAAAATGTTAGAATCTTCCTTCGTCAAGCCTTTCTTTTACACACCAAAATTATACTTCTGAATGCATGTAGGTATTTGACCACTTCCTCACCTCCATTGCTACTAGTGGGGACTAGTCCCAACCACCACTGTCTCTTGCCTGATGAACTGTAATGGCTTCCTAGTACATCTCTCTTCTATCACTTTTGCCCCAAAATAGCATAGAGAAGTCAGGAGTCTTTTAAAACAAGTTATATCATTCTTACTTAAAAACCCCTTTAAAACAGAAAGCATGGAGTTCTCATCTCACTCAGACCTAGACCCTGGCATCAACTCTGATCTCTTTCTCTCCTTCACTCCCTCTACTTAGCTATAGCATCCTCTGTGTACTGCAGGCCTACTCCTTCTATCTTGAGTGATCCTTCTACAGATATCTGCATGGTTAGTTCCTCTGATTTCTTCACACCTCTGCTCAAATGCCGAGTTTTCCCTAGCACACTAAAATAAGAAAACTTGCTCCCCAAACTCTCCTTCTCCCTTTACCTGCTTCATTTCTCTCCACAGCATAAAATACCATCTGACTTCCTGTGTATTCACTTGCATCTCCCCAGTTAAAGTGTAGGCTCCATGACTGCAGAGATTTTGTTTGGCTTACCTCCATATCCCCAACGCCCAGAACTATGCCTAGCACATAATGTTTGTTGAATAAATTAATAAATTTACACTTCCACGAGTGGTATATGCGAGGGCCTATGTCATCAACTCATCCCCAAGAACATGAATTTTGTTACTTTTCTTAACATGAAAAGTAATTCACTGTAGAAAGCAACTCTCTATAGGAAAGCAGTAAAGTCAGATACATATTTGAAATGACTTTTGTTTTTATTTGTGACCAAACAACTAATAGGGTTTACACACAGCACTCTCATAATTAGTATAATTACTTAAAATGTGGAGAAATTAAAGCATGCAAAAGTTTTTCAAAATTCGGCAGTGTTCTGATTAGTAACTGCTGTTATTCACACTTCTCTCTGGGTTGCCCAGGACTCTCATTATGTTATTCCCATGGCAGGGCAGACGTTACAAGTAACTGGGATCTGTCTGTTTGATACTGTTTTGCAAAGGACCCTCTCTCTATTTCAGTTCCTCCTTGAATCTTCTCTCCTGTTTAATCAAAGAGGGACTTTCAATAGAATATTAAAGGGAGCAGAGAAAGCCAAGCACAGATTATGCATACTCCTTAATCCTCAGAAATAGCTTTTCTTTATCACCAACTCTTTGGCATGGGAAAGATCAGAGGAATTTTACTTGTTGCTGATTTTTTCCCTAACGTTCCTAGCCTTCACATTTATAAAGAGGGAGTTAAGACTGTAAGTCAAGAGTAGAAAGAATTTAACATCTGCAAAGCCAGGCCCTATTTGGAAAAAAAAAAAAAAAAAAATAAGTGTAATAATGATTAGATCATTCTGTTAATATTCATCACAGAAATTTCTTTTAGGCAATTCTTTCAAAAAATATTTAACTCCTTTTTATGTGTAAACCCCTATTCTGGACACTGGAGCTAGATCTGTTTCCTGCCTCACAGAGCCAACAATCTAGCAGGAGAATCAAAGCAAATCACAAATGTATGCCAATAATTGATACAAATTAAAATTAATCACATTAAGACATACAGAGTAAATACTGGCTTCACCAATAAATTAAGTTGTAAAAGTTCTATAATACGAAAGTCTGAACTGAAAGGGCTTGGATTATGAAATATATTTGTGACTTAAAGTTAACAAATTGAGAAACATATACTGAAATAGAATCCATATGAAAAGAATTATTAAATCACTCTCTAAACCATCTGTAACCCAAACCTTAGTATCACACAGTATACCCATATAACAACCCTGCATCTGTCCCCTTGAATCCAAACAAAAAGTCCTTGGCATATTAAAATAAATCATTCCCCAGATCAGTAATGTCAATGGGAGGAAAAAGATGAAAGCTTTTAGAAAAGATCATGATTATAAACATTGCTTCCTCAGATAGGCCCTTTCTAGTCATATTTCTTCTATTATTCTCTATCACAGCAGCATCCTACTTGTTTCACTGTGGACACTAATCGTAATCATTGTGTATATATATATATATAAATGATTATTTTATATATTTATATTTACATAATATACTAATTTATTTGCACTTTTTATCTGTTGATTATCTGGCTCTGTAGTAGAACACCTCCTTGAAGGCAGGAACATTGCCTGTTTTGTTCTTTTTTCTATCTCCAGCATAAAGAACAGAGCTGGCATGTAGTTGATGTTTAATAAATATCTATTCAATAAATACATTCTGCTAAAAACATAAAGTGAGCCCATTAAATCAAATTCTTACTCTGCATCTATTTTATTGAATGTGTGTCAAATATGACATCCTCAGTGCCTTCGAGATACTTTTTTTTATAAAAAACGTTATACAAAAAGAATTCATAAGCATCTACCCAAGAAAGTGCCTCTCTCCTGCACTTAACCAGTCCTACAAATCAATTAATACCTTTATAGGCTCTGTTGGTGAAATTAATTCCTTGCATTTTAAGTAGTACATAAGAAAAGTGAAATCTACCTTTTTTAAATGATCATTCACAATTTTTAGAAACAGATTGTATGTTTATCAAATTGTTATGTTTTCACTGTAAATAAACTTGAAGCAGTAGTTTTGATCAGCATACCACATATAAATGAGAACACAAAAATAAGGGAGGGGAAATGAATTATAATTCTGTTTGGCTGCTTCTTATAGAAAATGTACATATTAGATATTAAATATATAGATACAGATCACACATATATCTTTATTTTATACATGTAAAAATACTCATTATAAGAAACTGGCAGCTGGGTGCGATGGCTCATGCCTGTAATCTCAGCACTTTGAGAGGCCAAAGGGAGTGCACCACCTGAGGTCAGGAGTTCCAGACCAGCCTGGCCAACATGGTGAAACCCCATCTCTACTAAAAATACAAAATTTAGCCGGGGCATGGTGGTGGGTGCCTGTAGTCCCAGCTACTCAGGATACTGAGGCAGGAGAATTTCTTGAACCCAGGAGGTGGAGGTTGCAGTGAGCCAAGATCACGCCACTACACTCCAGCCTGGGCAACAGAGCAAGACTCCATCTTAAAGAAAAAAAAAAAAGGAAAAAAAAAAGGCTCATGTGATTTAGGAAGCTAGAAAATTAGAAGATCTGCAGCAGGCAAATTGGAGGCCAAGGAAAGCCAACTGGTCTATGTTCTAGGTTGAGTCCAAAGGTATGAAAACTAGGAGAGCCAACAGTACTAGTTCCAACCTGAGAAGTGGTAGGCTTGAGACCCAAGAGGAGGCAGTTATTCAGTGTGAGTTTAAAGATAGGAGAAGACTGATGTTTCAGCTCACCCAGTCAGGCAAGAGGAGTCCCTCATACTTAGCCTTTTTGTTCTATTCACTTTTTCAGTTGATTGGATGAGGCACGTTCACATTAGGGAGGGCAATCTTCTATACTCAGTCTACGAATTCTAACGTTAATCTCATCCAGGATAACCTTGACTGACTCTCCAAGAATAATGTTTGATCAAATGTCTGGGCATCCCATGGCCCAGTCAAGTTGACAGAAAATTGACCATCATAGCTTCTCAGTTCAGGTACCTCCTTAGTGCAACTTCCCTGCCCCTGTAGTCTGATTTAGTACATTATCTTCCCTTGAATTGCTTGGGAGTACAATATCCTTTTTTGTATTCTTCAGAATTCTTCTCACTTTCCAAAAGTATTACATTTTAAAATATATGTTATTGACAGAGGAAAATGTTAATGACAAAACATTAAGTATGAGAAGCAATTATGTTTCATTTGTCTCTCAAAAAAGACTTTCTTTTTCTTTTCTTTTTTTTAATTATACTTTAGTTCTAGGGTACATGTGCACAACGTGCAAGTTTGTTACATACGTATACATGTGCCATGTTGGTGTGCTGCACCCGTTAACTCATCATTTACATTAGGTATATCTCGTAATGCTATCCCTCCCCACTCCCCAAACCCCACAACAGGCCCCAGTGTGTGATGTTCCCCACCCTGTGTCCAAGCGTTCTCATTGTTCAATTCCCACTATGAGTGAGAACATGCAGTGTTTAGATTTCTGTCCTTGTGATAGTTTGCTCAGAATGATGGTTTCCAGCTTCATCCAATTCCCTACACAAGACTATGAACTCATCCTTTTTTATGGCTGCATAGTATTCCATGGTGTATATGTGCCACATTTTCTTAATCCAGTCTATCCATTGATGGACATTTGGGTTGATTCCAAGTCTTTGCTATTGTGAATAGTGCTGCAATAAACATACGTGTGCATGTGTCTTTTATAGCAGCATGATTTATAATCCTTTGGGTATATGGCCCAGTAATGGTCCCCCTGTAAGGAATGGTCTGGATTCAAATGGTATTCTAGTTCTAGTCCTTATATGAGGAATTGACCACCAGCTGTCTTCCACAATGGTTGAACTAGGTACAGTACCCACCAATAGTGTAAAGCATTCCTATTTCTCCACCATTCTCTCCAGCACCTGTTGCATTCCCTGACTTTTAATGATCGCCATTCTAACTGGTGTGATGATGGTATCTCCATTGTTGTGGTTTTGATTTGCATTTCTCTGATGGCCAGTGATGATAAGCATAAAAAAGGCCTTCTTATATATTTAAGGTGAATTGAAGTGCTGCTCTGGGTGTCTTTGATTTCTTTTCTCTGTGCACCCACTACCCACTCAGTACAGCAGAGGCCAATCCAGCAGCCACTGCAGCAGCAAAGCCACCTTAGCCTCAAAAGTCAGGGAATAAGGGGCAGACTTGGAGACTCATACAGGCTTGAAACCTGTTGCCTCTCCTGCATTTATTATCCAAGAGCCAGAAACTGCATGTCTAGTTTAAATACATACTTACATATGTATTCATATAGAACAGTATTTAGCAAGCTCATAATAAGAGGTTATATGGTTGAAAAAAATGAAAATAGAAGAAAAAAAAGACCTTGTTAAGATAGCTTTTCTTTTTCAAAATAAGAAGTTTTAAAGTCACAATCAGGCCAGGTGCAGTAGCTCACACCTGTAATCCCAGTGCTTTGGGAGGCCGAGGTGGGAAGATCACTTGAGGTCAGGAGTTCAAGACCAGCCTGACTAACATGGTAGAACCCTGTCTCTACTAAAAATACAAAAATTATCCACGGGTGGTGGCGTTCGCCTGTATTCCCAGCTACTCTGGAGGCTGAGGCATGAGAATCACATGAACCTGGAGGTGGAGGTTGCAGTGATCTGAGATTGCAACATTGCACTGCAGCCTGAGTGACAGAGCAAGACCCTGTCTCAAAAAAAAAAAAAAAAAAAAAAAAAAGTCACAATCATAGTACCATACTTAATGTACCGTACTTAACTATAAGCAATTTTGAGTATATTATAGGGAATAGAAATTGTTACTATATAACTCATTAAAACATTCACAAAGATACATCTTATTTAGTAGTTCTTTTGCTCTATTTGGTATTAAACATGTGTCTCACCAAAGCATAGGTGTTCAAAATTTTATAAGCAAAGAGTTACAGTTGTATTTGCAAATACTAATCAACTGGTGTAATATATATATATGGGGGGGGGGTAGAGGGTAGAGGGAGAGAGTTTTACTCTTGTTGCCCAGGCTGGAATGCAATGGCACGATCTCAGCTCACTGCAACCTCCACATCCTGGGTTCAAGTGATTCTCCAGCCTCAGCCTCCCAAGCAGCTGGGATTACAGGCACACACCACCATGCCCAGCTAGTTTTTGTATTTTTAGTAGAGATGGCGTTTTACCATGTTGGCCAGGCTGGTCTCAAACTCCTGACTTCAGGTGATCCACCCGCCTCAGCCTCCCAAAGCGCTGGGATTACATGCATAAGCCACTGCACCTGGCCCAGTCATATTTTACAATAGTTGAGTGAATAAAAATAAATTTAGAAAAAATAATACAAAACCTACAACTTAAAAGGAAATAAAATTTACAAATAGAATTATCAAAATAAGGAAGAGTCAAGTCCCTGCAAATTAGAGATTTTAGAATAATGATCGCTAAATCAGTTGAAAATTTAAAACACTGCATACCTAAATGACACATGACGTATTTGATGCCATAACAATAATCATTTGATTTGTAAAACAATTATTTATAAATACAAGTAAATATTTAGAACAAGATGATTACTTTTAGGTATTGTTTCTCAAAATGTCCTATTGACATTTCTAGTTCAAATTTAAATTAAACTGATTTCCAGGTGTTTTTGACCTGTGCTGTCTGACTCTTGGCTAATAAGTGTAGAAGAGGCAGCAGGTATTAGTGTATGAGTCTCAAACACTTCCCTTCATTCCTGACTTTTGAGACTTAGGAGGCCTTGCTGACTGACATAGTGGCTGCTGGCCTGGCCTCCACTGTGCTGAGTGGGTGGTGGGCAGAGAAGAGTAATCTAAAACACCCAAAGCAGCACCTCACTTCATCTTTGAGAAAGTCAAGAGTGTTTCAAGTCAAAATAGGTAGAACGAGAGAACCCCAATGGACAAGAGGAGAGGAAGAGAGAGAGATGAGCTGATGCTGATTGAACTCAGAGCTGAGGAGAGAGGGAGGAGGGTGAATATGGTGTGGCTATTGAGCCACATAAGAATCAGAGGGAAAAGAAGGTGGTGAAAGGGATGATAAGATGACTGGTCATGTTACTTTCCAAGAGAACTCAAGAAAACTTTGAATTTCTTACAATGCATTTATTAGAATGTTAAATTTCTTTGCATGTGATACCATATAGAAGATGGGGCAGGCAGACCACCTTTATATGGGATTGCCAAGACCAGCTGGGTCGGGGAGACCCTAACCCAGCGGCGCTAAGGAATTAAAGACACACACACAGCAATACAGAGGTGTGAAGTGGGAAATCAGGGGTCTCACAGCCTTCAGAGCTGAGAGCCCCAAACAGAGATTTACCCATATATTTATTAACAGCAAACCAGTCATTAGTATTGTTTCTATAGATATTAAATTAACTAAAAGTATCCCTTATGGGAAACAAAGGGATGGGCTGAATTAAATGAATAGGTTGGGCTAGTTAACTGCAGCAGGAACACGCCCTTACGACACATATCACTCATGCTATTGTTTGTGTTTTAAGAATGCCTTTAAGCGGTTTTCCGCCCTGGGCAGGCCAGGTGTTCCTTGCCCTCATTCCCGTAAACCCACAACCTTCCAGCTTGGGCATTAGGGCCATTATGAACATGTTACAGTGCTGCAGAGATTTTGTTTATGGCCAGTTTTGGGGCCAGTTTATGGCCAGATTGGGGGGGCTTGCTCCCAACATGTCTCCCTTCTTTTATTTGCAAAGAGATACAAGCAAGGGCAACTTTTATCTGCTACTTCTCGCAGGAGTTGGGATCCACATCTGCAGACTATACAAAGACAAATGACATAGATTAAAAGCACAATCATCATTGAAATCACAGAGCTCCAAGTGTTTTTATCCATTTAAATGGGTTACTAGCTACTAATTTGTCTGCAGCTCCTTTAAGCACTCCAGTTCCTGGCATTAAGGTCAGGTGTGCCTGGGATGCTTTAACTTGTTCTTTTAATTTTGCTATATCCAAAAACAAGTTTGTAGAGTGTCCTTCTAGATGCTTTTTTATTCTTTCCCAAATTTTGATCTTATTGAGAGTATTTAATAGTTTCCACAAATTCTTATGTTTAGCTCCTACAGTAGGCCATATCATTTGAGGTTGAGGTGCCACTATACCACTGCGGTTCCAGATAATAGGAACTTTTGCCGTACTTCTTATCATTTCTACCATCTGACCATTTTGTTCAGATCATCTGAACATAGTGTGACCATGGCACACAGACTGAGAGGTGCAATTCAAGCTAAACATTCCCTTAGGGCACCAATTAATAATGATTCCATAGGAATCATTGTGCAGCACCTCTGCCTGTTCTGCAAAGCAATCTTCCTAAACAAGTACATTCATTTTTCTAACTGGGTCCAATCCTGTTTATAAAAAGGTTTTTCAGGGTGGTATGCCTCAATTATAGGAGCAGATTTATTATGGTAAATGCTGAGATCAGAAAGCATGTGTAACTGTGTCATCCTAATGTGAGTCATGTAAAAAGGGTTCATTCTACTTCTAACTGCTGTTTGCTGTTGGGTAAATAAAGTCATCAGTTGTTCATCTGTATGAAATCATAACTGAGAATTTTCAATTAACTGTGTGGAGTGAACCACATATGAAGAATCAGAAGTCACATTAGTAGGCATATCAAAAGCAATTAATACCTCAATTATAGCTACAAGCTCCACTTTTTGAGCTGAAGTATAGGGAGTCTGAAAAACTTTACTTTTGAGCCAGAATAAGAAGCTTTACCATTACTAGACCCATCTGTAAAACATTCTCAGCACCTTCAATTGGTTTAAATTTAGCTATTTTAGGGAGAATCCAATTAGTTAATTTCAAAACTGAAACAGCTTCGTTTTAGGAAAATGATTATCTAGCATACCCACAAAGTCAGCTCAATGAGTTTGCCAAGTAAGACTACTTATAAAAGCTTGCTGTATTTGTGCCTTCGTGAGAGGGACAATAATTTTTCCAGGATCATATCCATGTAATTTAACAATCCAAGTTCTCCCAATCCCTATCATAGTAGCAATTTGATCTAAATAAGGAGTTGGAGTCTGTGAATTAGTATGTGGAAGAAAAAGCCACTCTCCTAAGTCCTGTTCTTGGACAATAACACCAGTAGGTGAATGCTGAGTTGAAAAAAATTAGCAAATCTAGAGTCTTCTCTGGATCCATTCTATTTATCTGAGCTTTATGGACTTGTTTCTCAATCAGTTGTAACTCTGCCCTACCCTCTTTTGTTAATTGCCAAGGGCTAGTGAGACTAGTATTTCCTCTAAGGATAGAAAACAGATTACTCGTGGCATAGGTAGGAATGCCTAGAGCAGGCTGTTTAATACTCCCAAGTAATTTTTGAAAGTCAATGTTTTAGTTGATCCCTATGTATGGTTACTTTCTGTGGCACAACGGTAGTGTCATTTACTAAGGTCCCCAAGTAGGAGTAAGGAGTAGTAGTCTGAATATTTTCAGGAGCTGTAATTAAACCAGCGTAAGAAATTGAATTTTACAAGTGATCATCACATTGGAGTAATATTTCTCCAGTGGGGGCAGCACAAAATATATAATCTACATAGTGAATAACATAGCACTGTGAAAATTTTTTATGAGTAGGTTCAATTGCTTGCTCCACATACATCTGGCAAATAGTCAGACTGTTTAACATGTCCTGCGGCAACACTTTCCAGTGAAAATGCTTAGCAGACTGCAGGTTGTTTACTGCAGGAATTGTAAATGCAAACCTGCAAACCATTCACAGTCTTGCTCAACTAAAGGGATAGTAAGGAAACAGTCTTTTAAATCTATGACTATTAAAGGCCAATTTTTTGGAATTATAGCAGGAGAAGACAATCCTGGCTGTAATGCTACCATAGGTTGTATAACTGAATTGATGGCTCTTAAGTCAGTTAACATTCTCCATTTACTTGATTTTTTCTTAGTTACAAAACTGGAGAATTCCAAGGAGAAAATGTTGGAGCTATGTGCCCATTTTCTAATTGTTCAGCAACTAATTTCTCTAAAGCCTCCAGTTTTCTTTACTTAGTGGCCATTGTTCTATCCAAATTGTCTTATCTGTTAGCCATTTTAAAGGTATAGGTTCTGGAGGCTTAACAATGGCCATCATCAAAAATTATTTCCTAATCTTTGGCGGGAACTTTGCCTTTCTGCTTGAAGGGGTTCTTTCAAACCTTGCAAATTTTGTTTCCAGTCCCATACCAGGGACATACCCCACTTCATGCATTGTATGTTGACTTTGAGGGCTATATAATTGTTCTGGAATTACAACTTGTGTTCCCCATTGTTGTAATAAATCTCTTCCCCATAAATTTTACAGAAGTTATCATTGGTTGAATAGTCCCAGGTTGTCCATTGGGCCCATCACAATGCAAAATATAACTACTTTGATATACTTCAGGGACTTTACCAACTCCAATTATGTTAAATTGAGCAGGTTGAACTGGCCACATGCACGGCCAGTGCTGTAGAGAAATTATTGCAATGTCCCCTCCTGTATCTACCAAGCCTTTAAATTTCTTTCCCTGAATAGTTATTTCACAGGTAGGATGTTTATCAGTAATTTGATTTACCTAATAAGCTGCTATGCCTTGTTTATTTGTGCTCCCAGATCCTCCTGTTCGTTCAATTTCACTTTTTCCCATTCCCACATATGGCACAATCAGGAGCTATGCTATGTGCTCTCCTGGCTCTGCTTTCCAGGAAACAGAAGTAGACATAACAATTTGAATTTCCCCATTGTAATCTGAATCAATGACTCCTGTATGTATTTGTATGCCTTCCAAACTTATACTAGATCTTCCTAAAAGTAATCCTATTGTCCCTGCTGGCAAGGGTCCACAGACTCCTGTTGGGACCTTTTGCGGGGGTTCCCCAGGCAGAAGGCTCACAGCTTTTGTGCAGCATAAATCTACTGTGGCATTACCGGCTGTGGTGGGAAACAGACATTGTATAGGGGTGAGGGATTGACCCAAGCGGGAAATGCCCCGGTTTAGAACGGGGCCCAGGACGGGCCCCTCATGGTGTTTCCCAAAATAGGGTTCCCTTCTTTATCAAACTTAGAGTGACACAGACTAGCCCAATGTTTTCCTTTTTTACATTTTGGACATATTTCAGGCTCAACAGTTTTCTTTTTTCCCCTATCTGGTGGCCTGACTTGCTGATTTTTTCTACATTCTTTTTTAGTATGACTATGCTTCCCACAGTGAAAACAAGCTCCAGAAAATGGAGTATTTCCTTTATACACCCGCAGTCCTGCCATTGCCTGTGCCAACAAGGTAGCTTTATGCAGATTACCTCCAATACCATCACAGGCCTTGGTATAATCACCTAAATGTGCTTTCCCTCTGATGGGTCACAAAGCAGCCTGGCAATTGGGATTAGCATTGTAGAAAGTTAGTAACTGCAACACTATATCCCGAGCAGCCGAATCTGCAATATCTTTTTAAGAGACTCCTGTAATCGAGATATAAAATCAACATATGGTTCTCTGGGTCCCTGTTTTACAGCACTAAAGGAAGGGTATTGTTCTCCACCTGAAGTGATTTTTTTCCCAAGCTCTAATGCACACTCCTCTAAACTGTTCTATGGCATCATCCTGAATGACCAGTTGTGCATCTAAACCAGCCCAGCCGCCAACCCCCAAAAGCTGGTCTGCAGTTATATTAATTTGAGGTTGGGCCTGGGCATTGTGAGGAGCCTGAATGGAAGCTTCATCTGCCCACCAAATTTTAATTGACAAGAATTGAGCAGGAGTTAGACAAGCTCGAGTAAGAGCATCCCAGTCAGTAGGAATAATCCAACTGGAAACAGTAACATTCTTTAAGATCCCATTACAAAAGGAGAACCTGGTCCATACTGACTTATTGCTTGTTCTGATTCTTTGAGTAATTTTAAAGGAAAAGGCTGAAATGTAGCTATAATATTTCCCTCTTGATCCGGGGGGTGTATTCTAACAGGGAACTGCCAGGCCTCTAAATCACCCTCTCGTCTAGCTTGCTGAATTCCTGCCTGAATAGAACTAAGAGCAGTTGCTCGAGGTGCTGCTTGAACAGTCACTGGGGCAACTACTTTTCACCCAGTGTCCTCCAGAAAAGAAAGATCTGGGGGGTCATTTTCTTCAAAATAATAATGAGGGGGTGCAGAAGGGTAGGGATGAACTTCTCCTTCCTTTGCCACTTTAGCTTTAGCTGGCAAATAAACATGTTCTGTAACCTCTTGTTACTTCACTATACTCTCCTTTCTCCTCCTCATTAGTGTGAAAAAGTTCCAAGGTGGAACGAACCAGACCCCACACCTGTCCCACTATTACCCTGACGCTTCCGAGTTCCCCTTCGTACTCACCACAGGGATTGCTTTAAGAGTACTCGAGTGTCCTCCAGCTAGTTTTCCATTCCAACTGTCATTCTGGTGACTCTTCGACCTGGATTCTAGCCCCCATGCTGGACGCCACTTGCCGAGACCAGCTTGGTTGGGGAGACCCTAACCCTGCAGCGCTGGAGGAATTAAAGACACATACACAGCAATATAGAGGTGTGAAGTGGGAAATCAGAGGTCTCACAGCCTTCAGAGCTGAGAGCTCTGAAGCTCTCATTAACATTGTTTCTATAGATATTAAATTAACTAAAAGTATCCCTTATGGGAAAGGAAGGAATGGGCTGAATTAAATGAATAGGCTGGGCTAGTTAACTGCAGCAGGAACATGCCCTTAGGACACAGATCGCTCATGCTATTGTTTGTGGCTTAAGAATGCCTTTAAGCAGTTTTCCACCCTGGGCGGGCCAGGTATTCCTTGCCCTCATTCCCATAAACCCACAACCTTCCAGCTCGGGTGTTAGGGCCATTATGAACATGTTACAGTGCTGCAGAGATTTTGTTTATGGTCAGTTTTGGGGCCAGTTTATGGCCAGATTTTGGGGGACTTACTCCCAACACGGGAGGATGAGAGTTATGCCCTCTATCAAACAAAACTCATTTAAGATTTTATAACTTTAAGTGCTAAACTAATCATCTAGTGTCCAAATACCATCATCTCTACTTCTAAATGTAACTCAAACCTGACCATTTCCCATCCCTTCCTCTTCTAACTGCTTCATAATCTTGACTTGTCTCCTCTTTGATGTTCATCTTCATATTGCTACAGTAGGCAAAGCAATTCTTTTTAAGTGTAAATCATATTATCAATCTTCTGACATTATCCCTCCAATGGATTCTCATCAAACTCAGAATAAAGTCCTCGCCAAGACTTCTAAGGCCCTCCATGAGCTATGTCCTTTTGAACTCTACATTCATCCCGTTCTTGTTCACTTTCACACACTAACTCTGTCTAAAAAAAATCCTTGCCTGCCATTTTCTCAATTCATACTCTCTCTATATTTCTTATAACACCTGCCAGTACCTAAAATTATATCTTATATTTCTCTATTTTTTTTTCTATATCTCTTTCTGTAATATACACTCTATAAGGACAAGGACTTTGCTCTGTGCACAGCTTCTGGTCCACTGCTAAACTAATGCCTTTAATTCTAAGGTTGAATTAGAAAAGCCAGAAATTAAATGTTATTAAATAATCAATTACAAGTGTAAGAATAAGGCCAGGCACGGTAGCTCATGCCTGTAATTCTAGCACTTTGGGAGGTCAAGGCAGGTGAATTGCTTGAGGTAAGGATTTCAAGACCAGCCTGACCAACATGGTGAAAGATCATCTCTACTAAAATTCAGAAATTAGCCAGGCATGGTGACAGGCACCTGTAATCCCAGCTCCTCAGGAGGCTGAGGCAGGAGAATCACTTGAACCCAGGAGGCAGAGGTTGCAGTGAGACTGAGCGACTACACTCCATCCTGGATGACTGAGCCAGACACCATCTCAAAAACAAACAAACAAACAAACGCTAATAAGAATCCAAGACAAGTAAACAATTTAAATTGAACCTAAATTAAATTACTTCTTTAAATTTCAATAATACTATAAACAAAGCATTGATACCATTAAAGAAAGAATTTATAATTCTACATTTGACTTTTTTTCTCTTTAGTGTACTTTTTTGGAAAGAAAAGCAGTAAATATTAAGTGATGATATCAGGGAGGGAAGGGGTTAGAATCATACAAAGTGAAGAGAAAATGAGACAGAAGATGTAAAAACAAGGAGACAGAGAATGCGGGAAAACTGTATTATTGCATGTGGGTAGTGGTCTTGAATTAATCATTCTCCACATGCTTCATGGAAACACAGTTCAAGGACCTTAGTTTATGAAGTCCCCCACTGTTAGCTCCCCAAATGACTGTGGTCTTAAATGTACTAATTACCTTAAAATACTGACTTAATATATCACATTCGATCATATATAAAATGATGGAAGATGTAACATAATCGTGGTGAAGAAAAATGGTTCTCAAATAATGTTTAAAATGTCAAAAATTTTATATACAAATATTTAGGTCCATTTATATTCATTGTTTCAATTCTGAATATCCCTCCTTCTCCTCAGTCTTTGTTCTGATTTGTTGGGAAATGTAAAAGATTAACCTCATCAGATATATTTTTCCCCGAGTTTGCCTGCAGCTAAACCAGATGGTTTATAAAAATATAATCATTTCTCAGAATTCTTTACTGAAACTTCAATAAGAAAGATAAATGTGTGCTTAAGAATAATCATACAGTATAATTACATAATATGCATTAATGCCTTTTTAAAAAGTACCATATCTATTTTAATTTTGATAACTAATCCTAAGTGAATTTTAACAGCCAGATATTTTCTTGTCAGTGTCTGGGTCTTGCTCTTGATCTGTTTCTGCTTCTATAGAAGGAAGAGCTCAGCTGGAAACCTGTCATTTACTCAGTGCCTTACTGTCTTATTGCTAGAGCTTTGCTGCCCTCCCTGCAATATCCTCTAAGTGTACTTTCCCTTTATTCTTTCTCTTTCTCTGATAACTTACCTTGCCTGTGAATCTTCACTTTTTGGAAGTTGCTTCATGTTTTGCACACCTTGGCTGTTCTCTGGCAGACCAAATGTCTCTTGCCTGTGTTCACAATCCTTTGCATTCCCCATCCTATTAGATTCTCAGCACCTGTCCTAACTCTCCCTGTTCCCCGTGAATGACCTTCCCTTCCCATTAAAGCTATGTGCTCTGCGAACCCTAGCACCTAACCCTCGAGGGACATCACAGTCCAGGAAGTCTTACTTTCTGTACAGGATCAGGAACAGTTTTGTGCTTTTTCTGATACAGTTTCCTCCCAGATGCCATCAGGAACATATTTATTATGCATTTATTGATAATTTATCATGTGTCAGGCTCTGGGTTTCTCAACTAATTCTTACAATAATCCTCTGAAGTAAGTACAATTCTCAGCATTTACAAATTATTTGTTTTTCCGTAATCTTTGCTAGAACTGACAGAAATAAACGTACACCAAATATCGTAGGTAGCTGGTTTCAGAAACCACCTGAAAGGGATCTAGCACTTCTTTATTTTATATATATACTTTAAGTTCTGGGTTACATGTGCAGAATGTGCAGATTTGTTGCATAGGTATACATGTGCCATGGTGGTTTGCTACACCCATCAACCTGTCATCTAGGTTTTAAGCCCCACATACATTAAGTATTTGTCCTAATACTCTCCCTCGCCTTGCCCCCCACCCCTAACAGGCCCCGGTGTGTGATGTTCCTGTCCCTGTGTCCCTCCCAGTGAGTGAGAACTCACACTTATGAGGAAAAACATGCGATGTTCGGTTTTCTATTCCTGGATCTAGCACTTCTTAAACTCTTTTTGCTTAGGGTTTTTTTTTTTTTTTTTTTTTCTATTTCAACTTTTAGTTTCTAAATACAGTTTTGCGAATGCTATGACCCATAAATAAAATAAATATTTGTGGCTTCTCCTTATTTGACATTTTATTCTACAGCATAGTGAAATAAATTCTCATTAGTTTAAAAGGTACACATTAAAAGAATGACACTGCTAGATTTAACTTGCTAAAGCAAATGAGTAATAAAGTGTAATTTAAATATAGCCTGGTTCATTGGTATCCTAATTACAAATGATTTTTACTTATAAGTAAAATATATATATATAACATAAACCAATTGAAACACATACAGGAAGCCTATTCCAGGTACATTTTAATTCTGACATTGGGGTTGTAATAAGGCTAAGTATTTTAAAATTTGTTCTTGTAATGCTTTGCTAATACTAAAGATATTAGCTTTAATTAACCAGAATTAAGTTTTTACCATAGTAATGACTAAGATTAAAACTATAAAACAACCAAAAAATTGCATATAGTACAAAAAACTTTTGATATAATAACTACTGTTTTCTTCTCTATATTTTAACTACCTCTCCTCCTTCAAGCAGTAATAAGCAGTAAGAATATTCAATACCTATTCTCCTCTGGGAAGGGATGACACAACAGAGACAACGGCGCGTAAGGCAAATTCTTGACATTTTTTAAAATTTGTATTTTTAATTGACAAATAATAATTGCACATACTCATGGAGTTCATAGTGATGTTTCAATACAGAGAATGAACAGTAATGTGATGGTTAATACTGAGTGTGAACTTCATGGATTGAAGGATGCAGGTATTGTTCCTGGATGTGTCTGTGAGGATGTTGCCAAAGGAGATTAACATTTGAGTCAGTGGACTGGGGAAGCCAGTCCACCCTTAATCTGGTGGGCACAATCTAATCAGCTGCCACCAAATATAAAGCAGGCAGAAAACCATGAAAATGCAAGACTGGCTTAGCCTCCCAGCCTACATCTTTCTCCCTTGCTGGATGCTTTCTGCCCTCGAACACCAGACTCCGAGTTCTTCAATTTTGAGACTTGGACGGGCACTACTGCTCCTCAAGCTTACAGATGGCCTATTGTGGGACTTTGTGATCATGAAAGTTCAAACTTAATAAACTCCTTTATATGTCTACCCTATTAGAGATAGGGTATCTATTATACACACACACACACACACACACACACACACATATCTCCTTTATATATCTACCCTATTCTGTCCCTCTAGAGAACCCTAATACAAATGATAAGATTAAGATAATTAGCATATTCATCATCTCAAGTATTCATTATTTCTTTGGATTAGAATGTTCAATATCCTCCTTACAGCTATTGGAAACTATATATTAGTGTTGACTACAGACATCTTACAGTAGTATAGGACAGCAAAATTTATTCCCTCTATCTAGATATAATTTTGTATCCTTTTAACAAATTTCCCCCTATCCTTCCCTTCCTTCTACCCATCCCAGCCTCTGGTACTCTCTGTTCTACTTTTTAGTTTTATGAAATCAACCTTTTTTTAACTTCCACATATGAACAAGAACATGCAGTGTTTAGCTTTCTGTTTCTGGCTTATTTCACTTAACATAATGTTCTCCAGCCCATCCATGTTGCCACAAATGACTTCATTGTGTTTTATGTCTGAATAGTACTTCATCTAATATGTATGGTATATTTTCTTTATTCATTTATCTGTTGATGGAGACCTAGATGGATTCCACATCTTGGCTATTGTGACTAGTGCTGCAATAAATGTGAATAAATGTGGGAGTGCAGATGTCTCTCCAAAACAATGATTTCCTTTTCTCTGGATAGATTCCCAATTGTGGGATTCCTGGGTCATAGGCAGTCCTATTGTAGTTTTTTGAGGAAACTTCAAACTATTCTTTATAGTGGCTGTACTAGTTTGCATTCCCAACAACAGTATGTAAGAATTCCTTTTTTCTCCACATTCTTGTTAGCATTTGTTAATTTTTGTCTTTTTGCTAATAGGCCTTCCTAACTGGCATAAGATGATACCTCATTGTAGTTTTGATTTACATTTCTCTGATGAGCATTGTTTCATGTATTTGTTGGTCATTTGTATGTCTTTTGAGAAATGTCTGTTCAAATTATTTACCCATTTTTTAACCTGATTGTTATTTTTGCTGTTGAGATGTTTGAATTCCTTGTATATTCTGGATATCAATGCCCTGTGAATGAGTAGTTTGCAAATATTTTATCCCATTCTGTTGACTGCCTTTTCACTCTGTTGTTTCTTTCGCTGCTGTGCAGAGGCTTTTTAGCTTGATATAATCCCGTGTGTTTATTTTTGTTGTTGTTACCTGTGGATTTTGTTTTCTTCTTTTTTTGTTTTCTTTTTTTTCTTTTTTTAAAGACAAGAGTCTCACTCTGTCACCCAGGAGTTGAAGTGCAGTGGCACAATCTCCATTCACTGCAAACTCCACCTACCGGGCTCAAGTGAGTCTCCTGCCTCAACCTCTTGAGTAGCTGGGACTACAGGCATGTGCCACCATGCCTAGCTAATTTTTGTGTTTTTAGTAGAGATGGAGTTTCACCATGTTGGCCAGGCTAGTCTCAAACTCCTGACCTCAGGTGATTTACCCTCCTCAGCCTCCCAAAGTGCTGGGATTACAGACGTAAGCCACATTGCCCAGCCTAGTTTTTGAGGTCTTTTTCATAAAATGTCTTTCCAGACCAATGTCCTGAAGGTTTCTGTTTTCCTCAAGTAGTTTTATAGCTTCAAGTCTTACACTTGGATCTTTTATCTATTTTGAGTTGATTTTTATATAGAGTAAGGAGTGGGAGTTTACTTTCATTCTTCTGCACATGAATTTCAATTTTCCCAGCACCATTTATCAAGGAGATTATTCTTTCTCCAATGAGTGTTCTTGCCTTTGTCAAAAATCATTTAGCTATAGATGTGTGACTCAATTTCTGGGTCCTCTATTCTGTTCCATTGGTCTATGTGTCTGTTTTTATGCCGATACTATGCTATTTTGGTTACTACAGCTTTGCAGTATATTCTGAGGTCTGGTAGTGTGATACTTCCAGCTTTTTTCTTTTTGCTCAGGATTACTTTGGCTAGTCCTGGTTTTTTGCAGCTCCATACAAATTTTAGAAAATGCCATTGGTATGTTGACAGGAATTGTATTGAATCTGTAGATTGTTTTGGATGGTATTCTCATTTTTACAATATTAATTTGTCTGATCCGTGAGCTCAGGATATCTTCCCATTTGTATCCTCTTCATTTCTTTCATCAGTGTTTTTCAGTTTTTCTTATAGAAGTCTTTCACATCCTTGATTAAATTTATTCCTGTGTATTTTTGTAGCTATTGTAAATGTGATTGACTTCTTGATTTCTTTTCCAGCTAGTTTGTTGATTATGTATAAAAATGCTACTGATTTTATATTACTTTTGTATCCTGCAACTTTATTGAATTTATTAGTTCTAAGAGTTTTGGGTGGAGTCTTTAGGTTTTTCTGTATATAAGATAATGTAATCTGCAAACAGAGACAATTTGACTTCCTCCTTTTCAATTTGGATAGCTTATATTTCTTAAATTACTGACTTGAAAATAAAAAGCCAGGGATAAGGCATAAGGGAAGATGATCTAGAAGAATATATGATTAGCTCAAGTCTGTTTTTACTGTCCCTGAGACCAAATAAAGCATGTTAAATAAAGGGTTAAAAGAAAAGAGGAAAAACGCAAGAGTTAGATGTTGGTCAGAAAGGAATCTATTCCTTGTCCCCCATCTACAGGCAGACTGCAGGACTAGTGATGTAGAGGTGATGGAAATCTCAGAATAACTTTGTCTCACTTTCCAAGTGCACCCCAGGGTGAGGGCTGGCCTCACAGCATTCCCTTAAGTCCAGCCAAACAGAAGAAATTGCTGTGGAGTGTCCAGTCAGACAGCCTGAGATGTCTCAGAAGTCACTTGCAACTCAATGTGGTGGGAAGGGTAGAAAATGTTTTTTCATGTGGTTATGGGTACCGCAGATATGATACTGGCCAGTGAGAAAGGACAAGCAGATGCCAGTGGGACCTGGATGAACCAGTTCTAAATTATTATAGAGGAAGAAGGGTGATACTTACGTTCTTTGTCTCGTAGAACCAGGCCTACCCATTAGTAAAAGCTCTGGTGCTGTATATTTTCCTGGGATTTTTTAAAGAAAGAAGCCAGACCAGTCTCTACTCTGTTTCTTATTAGTTCCTGACACATCAATGCCATCCCTCCTCCAATGCCACATTACTTCTAATTCTCATGAAATTTAACCAAAAAAGGCCTGGCGCAGTGGCTCACGCCTATAATTCCAGCACTTTGGGAGGCCAAGGCGGGCAGATCACCAGGTCAGGAGATTGAGACCATCCTGGCTAACACGGTGAAACCCCGTCTCTACTAAGAATACAAAATAAAATTAGCAGGGCATGGTGGCAGGAGCCTGTAGTCCTAGCTGTTGGGGAGGCTGAGGCAGGAGAATGGCGTGAACCCAGGAGGCGGAGCTTGCAGTGAGCCTAGATTGCGCCATGGCACTCCAGCCTGGGTGACAGAGCAAGACTCTGTCTCAAAAAAAAAAAAAAAAAAAGAAAAAAGAAATTTAACAAAAAGGATCTAAACATTATAGAACACCTCAAGGACCCCAAGCATAGACAGCTTATTCATCTTATTTTCTGCTATAAGGAATATTGCAAACCAACACACTGAAAAAGTAAAATTATAGTTAATTAAAAATTAGGTTTTACACGACAAATCACAACATACTGGCACACTCCAATAAAATGGGTTATTTATCTCTAGTGAGGAGTAAGTGGATAACAAACACAATTGTGAATATGTGCATCTGAACACATGAGCAAAATGCTCAATATGCCGGTGACATCTTTATATAAGAAATTGTGAAGAAATTGACTTCACTTTGTTTAATCTGTCCTTTCTGAAGAAATGAAAGTCTAACCCCACAAGAACTGGCGTTAATATAAAACGCTATGCCAATAACCTTAAAAATATCAGTTTATAGTAGAAATAAGAATTAATAAGTCAAAGAAGTTTGATCTGCCCAATCACAAAGTGAAGTCTTAGGCCAATTACAAGTCCTATGGCGCCATTTCATGCTGTGTAATGTACCTGCAAATGACCTGAAATAATTTTAAAGTAGAGAAATACAAAAGCAAATAACTTGAGAAATTGAAATGAACACTAAGTGACAAGCACCTCAATTACATAAAGAAATATGATTGTAAATCACAGTTTACACACATTTAACATAGCACTATTGTATGTATATTAGTGTGACTACAAAATGTAATAGGCTAATACTCTCTGCATGAAACTTGAGACTAGCAGGAATGGGAAAAAACAGTGAAGAGTTGCAAAATAATATAAGTTATATACAAATTATCCATCAGGAAACAGGAAGTATAACATGATCAGATTTACATGTTCAAAAATTCACACAGTGATTGATGGGTTATTGAACCGAGACAGACCAACAGTCGACATAGGCAGAAAAATAGAAGCCTATTATAGTTGCCCGGGTGAGAAATTCTGGTTGTAGAGGTGGAGGGAAGAAGGTAGGTATGAAAGAGATAAAGAAATAGATATGACTGACCCTGGTAATTGATTGAACTTGAAATTAAGGAGGAGTCCAAGAGAAACGTAAAATTCTGGCATGGGCTACTGAGCAGTGTGGACAAAGAGAATAAGGTTTTTTTTTTGAAGATGTTGAGTAGAAAAAATCTGAAGTACATACAGGTGAAGCTGTCCAAGAGGAAGTCATATACATGGGTCTGGAATTTAACTTTACCTTTAGGTCAATGGATAGAAATTTGGGGCATTTTGCAATCCAGAACTGGAATATGAATTTGACCTTATTTATATTTTGTGTATAACCAGTGTAGTGCAGGTAAAGAGCCTGGGTATCAAAGCCAGAGCACCTGGATCCTAAACCCAGCTTTAAGACTTACTAGCTGTGTGACCTGAGGGACATTTCTGGTCCCTTTGTGGCTCATTTTATCATCTCTCAAATGGGAAGGGTTACTATAATTACTGCCACACTGCATAGTTAGGAGGAATAAGTAATTGAATACATATAAAACCCTTACTGCTTAATAAATATTAGCCATTAATGTCGGGTTGAACAAAATGAAATTGTCATTTTGAAAGTCAAAAAGTCAAATATTGAAATTTCATATGATTCAATTTCAGATCTGTCAGTGCATAAATCTTGTGGCATTTTCCTGTTTCGCAAATTCAGTCTCACCTGTAGTAACTCCATCTGCTCTACCCTGGATGATATAAACAGGTGCCACAAGTCATCTGAGAATATGCATGGACTTAAAGAGGCAATTCTTGAAATAAAATGTCAGACTTCTGTTTGACTTTTCTCTTAACCTCTGAAATCCTTTCAGTTGCGGAAGTGGAATGATCTTATTTGTTTTCATTGCAAAATGACAAAATACCCTGGCAATTTTCCTGAAATATGCGCTTTGTTTGAACAGAGTTGTATAGCGAAGATTATCATTAGTATCAACACCCTTGGAGAGGAGTTATATATACTATCTCAGAGAGAGAAAAAAAAAAAGCCTACTTTACCAACGAATCTCTGGGACTTAGCTAAATAATTATGGAACTAGAATTCAGGTCTTTATTCACTCACTAACCATCTGCTTCCTTTAGGTTATATTCTAAGTAGTGGAATCAAGAGATGAGAAACATGAACACAACATAAAAGATCCAGCTGACTTGAAACCTTATGCATTCCAATATTGCTATTAAGAGCAAAAATAAACTTGTATACTGGTACTATTTCTATAAACATGAATATTTTGATGGGGTCATTACTGCAAATCCTTTGTGTAATAAAACATTGTGGTTTGAGGTTCTATTCAGAACATAGATCATACAATTTTCAAAATCTAAATTGGGTAGCTAATCCAAATCTTGTCTGTGTCTTCAAATGAATGCAGCAGTTAGAGTTCTAGCACATATGGCCAACAACTTCAGACATGTGTTTCAAATATTATAGAAAAGACCTGGGTGGGCAGGCGCTTTGTTGGATTTTAAGAGAAGGAGATTGTGAAGTATTTGCACATGCATTAAAAGTAAATGTTAGAGTATGTATATAACATTTAACAGGTATTCGGCTTCTGAAAAGAAACAAAAGATGGATGTTACTTTGCAGTGTATATAACAAGCAAATATTTTGGAATGATCAAAATATTAATCTTTCCTATTGATCCATCTTTTGAAGTCTTGATATTGATCCTCCTCATTCTTTATTTCTTCTGAAAAGTCTTTAATCAATGTTTCTCTTTCTTTAAAATAAAGGCAGCACTTTCTTTATAGGTACCACATGATTGGAAATTTATTTTGTTATTTATTTGTGTTCAGTTATCCAGCCTACTTTTTTAAAAGCAAAGTTCAGAAATCTATCATTAAAAATTGAATACTGAACCAAAAGGAATCTTTTGTTCATAAGATAAAGTTTGTTTCTTCTGTTTGTAGTAATGCCAGGCAAACAAACAAACTAACAAAGAAAAAGTCAATTGCAAAGCAATACTAGGAATTCTCTGACATGGGAATTTTAACTGTGGCTATTTCACTAGTATGCTATATTATTTTCTTATAATCTTATTATAAGATTTATTTTGTTACATGTACATATGGGTTATATTTGGATGATAAATATCCCTGTTGTATAACATTACAAATGAAGAGAAATATTTTAAAAGAGCAACAGCCTTTAAAAACTTGTATATGGTCAGATTTAATGTATGCAACTATCTGCTAGTAGTTAATGGCTGCTTCTCTGATTTTAACTGAGATAAAGTATAATGATGACAGATAAGATGTACTTTTTATTTTCTTCTCCCTTAATAATAAAATATATCTACAAAACTAATATCAAAACTCAAATATCACACTTAATGAAGAAGATTTTGATTCATTTCTATTCTAGGTAAGAATAATGGGAGTGCTGCAATGAACACTATTATTCAGTATTTTCCTGGAGGTCAAAGGCAACACAATAGCTCAAGGAAAACAGGTAAGAGATACGAGAAATGGAAAGTGTATCCATTAGGATTAGTTTCAGCTGTACATACAGAAAAATCTTAAATAATAATACCTTAAATAAGACAGAA
>NW_016807120.1:0-53084 GCF_001698545.2 Rhinopithecus bieti | reverse complement strand
GAAGGAAGGAAGGAAGGAAAGAAGGAAGGGAATGAGAATCTAGAGGCAGGCAGGCAGGATTGATGTGATAGCTTCAAAGTGATCAGGGACCCACACTTCTATCTTGCTGCTCTACGAGTTTTGCATATGGCCTTCTGTTTAAGGTAAACTCCCAGCCAATGAATTTTCATTTTAGGTAATTTCAGGAAGAAGTACTGAGGAAGACAAGCTCACCTTTACCCATTTAAGGAGGCTTTCCTAAAGTCCCACACAACACTTTGCTTAGATCTCATTGACTAGAATGAAGTCACAGGGTCACACCTGGTTGCAAAATTGTCTGGAAAATGTAGTCTTTTAGAAGAGTGACAGGGTGCCCATATAAAAATTGGCATTTAGGTTAGACAACCAGAAGTCCCTGTCAGAGAAATGAAAAAAAAAGTCGTTAAGTCGTTACTTCTACATATTATGATTGTCCACATAGAGAAGTGCAAAGGCACTCTGATACATACTTTTAAAACTAAATAGAATCTTCATCAAGATTTAGATATATATATGGGGAGAAAGAACAAGATAAATATGTGTGACCACACAGAAATGTGTGAAATATTTATTGCAGAATTTTTGGTAATATAAAAATGGAAACACATTAATGTCTATTATAGAAAGAATGGATAAATAAATGATTGCATATTTAATTCATTTATAAAATCAAATACTTGGCAATAGTTAAAATTAGTGAAATAGATTTACAAGTAATGATGATTACGCTTCAAAAACATTGTTCACTTGATATATATTATTTATTTATTTTTAAAAATCTGTCACGCCTGTAATCCCAGCACTTTGGGAGGCCAAGGCGGGTGGATCACGAGGTCAGGAGATCCGAGATCTTCCCGGCTAACACGGCGAAACCCCGTCTCTACTAAAAACACAAAAAATTAGCCAGACGTGGTGGCAGTCTCCTGTAGTCCCAGCTACTCAGGTGGCTGAGACAGGAGAATGGCGTGAACGTGGGAGGCA
Source organism: Rhinopithecus bieti (assembly GCF_001698545.2). NCBI lineage: Eukaryota > Metazoa > Chordata > Mammalia > Primates > Cercopithecidae > Rhinopithecus > Rhinopithecus bieti. The sequence goes on along the minus strand of NW_016807120.1, from coordinate 52,085 downwards.
GAGCTTGCAGTGAGCCGAGATCACGCCACTGCACTCCCACCTGGGCCACAGAGCGAGACTCAGTCTCAAAATAAATAAATAAAAATCTGAAAAACAATTAGTAAAATATTAACACATTAAATCTAGGTGTTGGGTAGTCGCAGGACTGTGTCTGTTTTTGTACCTTATTATGTCTTTGGTATTTTGCACATTATAGCCAAACACCGTCTCATGTATTAGACGCATTTTAAGATTGGGGAAGACTTAGACTTTGAGAGATGAATTAATTTGGTCAAGGTCATGTAGTTTCTAAAAACTTGAGAATCAAATCTATGCCTGTCTGGTTCTAGAGACTCTAAAATAAGCAACTTCAAGAAGTAGGATTTAGCCCTATTTTCAGCCACAAATATTCCATCTATAACAAAGCCACAAACTGAAGCATCAGTTTAAAACTGTCCCTGATACTTGCTAAACTGAATACATCAAAAGGTAGGACTAGTTCAATATAATTTCAAAAGGGTTAAAAACCGTATGAGTCTATAAGAAATAGCAGGTATTTTGAAAACAGCTTGGCTAGAAATGTAAAAAGCTAGAGATTGTTCAGAGTAACAGTGTTTAATAGGAAAGTTCTTTTTTTAAAGAGTAGAGTTGAAAGAGATAGGATGAAAGTGTAGATGTGAAGTTGCCTATGGGGCTCAACAAGCAGAGAAAATCTAGGCTGAAGGCTAAATCAATGTTTTACCTTGCAAAGGAAACACTGATTTCTCTTGGATGAAAGCTCAGGAGTTGGCAGAACCATCCATGGAAATGTAGTAAATGCAAGTTGGATCCTGACTAGCTTCTGCAGATCACATACATGCATCTGTACTCACCAGTAACTTTTCTGCTCCTACCGAGAGGCTCTAAGACATTCCACAGCCTTCTCCTTCTCCTTCTTCTTCTCCTTTCTCCTTCTCCTTCTCTTCTCCTTCTCTTCTCCTTCTCCTTCTCCTTCTTTGTTTGAGACGGAGTCTCGCTCAGTCTCTCAGGCTGGAGTACAGTGGCGCAATCTCGGCTCACTGCAAGCTCCGCCTCCCAGGTTCACGCCACTCTCCTGCCTCAGTCTCCTGAGTAGCTGGGACTACAGGCACCTGCCACCACACCCGGCTAATTATTTTGTATTTTTAGTAGAGACGGGGTTTCACCATGTTAGCCAGGATGGTCTCGATCTCCTCACCTTGTGATCTGCCCACCTCAGCCTTCCAAAGTTTTGGGAATACAGGTGTGAGCCACCGCGCCAGGTCTCCACAGGCCTTTCTAAACCCGTGGCAAAATCATACTCACAAGACTGTGAGCCCCTCTGGGGTAGGAACCACACCATTCATTTTTGTTTCTCTAGATCCCAATTCAGTGCCAGGCTTCTAATAAGTGCTACAAAGATTGGATAAGTAAATAAATGCAATTCATCATTCCATCCTGTATTTGCTGAGTTCTCTGAAGTCTTTCCCCTCCTGATTCCCACTAACCATAACTTAATCTGACAGTATTTTCCCAAACTGTAATTGCAATATGATCCTATATGTTTCTTTAATGTCTATTCTTTTCATACTGATTGATCCCACACACTGACAGGATCCCACACACTGATCCCACACACTGATTAATTCCACATACACTGGAATTTTGTAATAAAACTTTCCAGTGACATCCAGTGGTTATTGGATAAGTTTCCTCTTTCTAGCTTGGTCACACTGCTGGCACATTTGCATTCCCTTAGCACAGCGTACTCTTCCATGAAACTTCCCATTTGTACATGCTACTACTGCTGTTCCATCCAGCAAACTCCATCTAGTCTTTAAAACCCAAATGAAGTCCTTCTGTCAAGCTTTCTCCTAATCCATCAGACACAGCCCTCTCTGTCCCAACTCCTTTGTATATATGGCTATTTTAATGGTGACTGCACTGTAAACTAATTTTTAATAGTTAACCACTGTAGGAGAGATGGACAAGGAAAATTAGAGATGGTCAGGTGGGATCTATTTCTCCTTTAATCAAATATGGGCTGCATGTTATGATTTGACCAATAAATTATGGCAGAAGGGACTCTGTGCCAGTTTGGGCCAACATTAAAGAGAAGGGCAACTTCTGCTTTGGTCTCTCAGAGTCCTAAACCACCCCATAAGGCATTTGACTACCCTGAGAGCTCCATGCTGTCATGGAGTCCAAACTAATATGCTGAGAGACTGGGTATAGAAGAACTAAGGCCCTAGATTTGTGACCCAGCCATCTTCACTTATTTGAGCTACCCCAGCTGAGGTTCCAAACATAAACCATGCCTACTTGGTCCTGCCTGAATTGCTGAGCCATAGAATCATAAGCATATACAATAGGCATTGTTTTATGCTACTAAATTTTTGGATCATTTGTTATGCATCAATAGATAATTAGAACAACCTTCAACATCCACGAGTATTTTCCTAGTTCTCTTCCTACAACATAACTAGTTGTTATGGCCTCACATTGCTTTCTCATTAAACATTGGGGTCTCAAACTTCTAAACCTTGTTTATCTGCATTGATTTCCTGGGAAAATTTCCTTCTGTATTAAGGCTTTAAATATCATGCTTATGCTTACGATTTCCTAATGTATATCTGGAGCTATCTCAGAAAATCCAGGCATACCCAATTACTTCCTTGACATCTCTATTTTAATGTCTAATAGGCAACTCAAATTAAGTACATTGCAAATGAGCTCCTGATCTTCTTCGCCAAAACCACAACTCTTGAAGTGCTCCCTATCTCAATATATGTATTCAGAGTCATCAAGTTGCTCAGAAAAACATCATAGGCGTCACCCTTGATTCCTCTTTTTTTTTCCAGACCTCATTTCAATTTATCAACAAGCACTGTTGACTCTACCTTAAAAATATATCCCAACCTGAGTGACCTTATAAAACATAAGACAGAGTCAGTCCCTACAGTCAAACTGCCAACAGCTTTTCATCACGTTTATAGTAAAATCTAAAATTTTTACCATGATGCTATATAATCTGGCTCCCAGTGACTTCTCCAACCTCACAGAGTTTCTATTCCCTTTCTTCCTCTTTCTGTTCCAGTCTCATTGGCCTTCTTGCTGGGCCTAGGCATGCCAGACAGATTCCTGCCTTAAGGTTGCAACTCTTTTTTTCTCTTGTATTTTCCCTTGTCTTACACATGACATTCATTCGGGTCTTAGTGAAAATGACATCCTCAGCGAGGTCCTTTCTGCAAGCCACATCTACAATAGAGACCCCTCTGTTGCTGGCACTCTCCCATAGAGTTGCTCTATTTTTCATCGTTGTACTTTTCACCACCTGAAATTCATGTTACCAATACATATTTATTTGATTGCTTGTTTATTGCCAACTCCAACTATTTGAGGTCAGGTACTTTACCTTATGTACTACCATATCCTCAGTCAAGGAAAAGTGCCTGGGCAAAATACACATTGCTTAACTGAATAAACTCAAAGGAAGGAAGGAATCTTTAAATTCCTCAACTCATGGCCTTGAATATTTCTTGGTACAAATAATATAGGCAAGGAGTATTTGTGAATGTGTTCAAATTAAGTCTGGAAGTCATTCCTAACAACTTATAATCAGGCAGTATGTGAAAGCAAATTTTCATGATTTCTGGGTAGTAGATTTCTGATTTTCATCTTAAGTGTCAAGCAGATCTTAATATCTGATGTTCCCTTGGCTGATGTGCTTTTTGAGTAAAGTTCACTTTATTTTAATAAGGTATACCCAAAAAAGTGATATTTGACTACCATGATTTCTTTTTTTGCTGAATTATTTAGGACAATAGATGAACCATGCATGGAAGTATTTTGAGGGAATTGTTCTTACATTTTAAACGTAAATCTGTTATAATAGAACAATGGCGAAAAATGTGTTCTCTTGAGACACATTTTCAGGATGTCATCTAATTGGTAATGCAAGGCACATGTATATTTCTGACTATGCAGGGTGCTTGTGAAAAGATGTGTATTTTAAAAATCAGAAAATTGAAATTCTCAAACATTACCAGGTTCTCTACATGCATCTTTTAAGCCATGTTATATTTTTAACTTGATTTCTAAACGAAGGAGCCTTTTGCTAGGAATTTCTTAATATTCTATAGAGCTGGGGAAGTTCATGACAGCTCTGTGCCATCAAAAACACATCAGCGTGTTTGGATCATTACTCTCTCCCGACAAAATTCTCTCTCTTAACCAACTGTACATCCCTTTTTTTATTTCAATTTTACCACAATATTAAACCCTCCAGAAATGACAGTGCTAATTTTTCACATACCTCTTTCATGTACTCTATTTTGCTCAATAAATTATTCACTAAATTTTGCATATGGTTCACTAATCCTCAATTGTGTGGCTTTAGTTTTTTCCTTTTAGAGGTAAAAGTAAGTTCTGCTGCATTTCTAAAGCCCTTTTTAGGATGTTCATTGTGCCCTGAGTTGTATAATTGGATTCTTTAGTCATATATCTTAAAAATGCACCACCAACAGAGTTGGAAAATGTAGCATTACTAAGTTTAAATGTAAGAGTTCTATGCATTCAAATAAAATTTACATGAGGAGATGTATTATCTTAGTTTGCCAGAAAGCCACTTTAGTGTTTTAGAGAACAAATTGCTCACGGTACATTTTCTATTCCAACATATTCCAGACTGAATAAAAATAAAAGGTACAATTTCAAATGCTATCACCGACAATTTGCTTCTTTTTATGGCACATTTTAGATTTTCTTAGTGTGGGTGATTAATTTCACAAAGAAAATACATTTTATCTTAGTGTCTGTGTGTACCTTACCTATCATGTTTCTACAGTTATGAAAATGAACAGATGCCAAGCATAAAAACTCATATTTTGGAATCCATGAATTATAGTAAATTGTGACTTACAGTTTTTTAAAGCAGTGTTGCATGGTGTTAAGAACAGATACCTTGAAATCAGATGACCTAAAGTCTCAGCTCTGCCACTGACTGGATTGGGTAAGTTTGTAACCATTCTGTGCTTCGGCTACCTAATTAGTAAAGTGGAAATAATATTAGCACTAACTGCACAGGGGTGTGCTGAGGTTTACATGAGAACTGTGTGTAAAATACTAAGATCATATACTTGACAAGTAATAGCTAGTTTTTTTCTAAAAACTTATTTTATATCCAAAATATAATATTATTAAGTGCTTACTATCTATCTGCTCTTGTACCAGGAACTCAGGGAAACAACTATGATCAAAAGAGACATGGTCTGCATACTTTCTAGAAAGCCTGATTGCAGTGAAAAACTGTATAAAAAGCATAAGGTTATATACCTGACCACTTCTCACCACCATCACTGCTACCACCCTGTTTCATCATCCCTTGCCTCCACACTGGTCTCCCTGTTTCTCTCTTTGCCCCTATTTTCTATTCTCAATGAAGCAGCCAGAGAAATACTTCTAAAAGACTAGACTGATAATGTCACATCACTATGCTCAAAGCACAACAATGGCTTCCATTTCACTAAGAATGAAAGCTTGACTCCTTATACTGGCTTCCAAGGCCAGGATGATCATCCTTTTCTTCTCTGACTTTTTTTTTTTTTTCCTGCTTCTCTATACCTCACTTGCACTTTTCTAACTACACTCGTCTCCTTGCTCTGTCTCAACAGCACCAGCATACTTACAACTCAGGGTCTTTGTACAAGTTATTTTGTTTTCCCGAGACCATCTTCCTCTAGGTATCCTCTTGACTAATTTTCTTCCTTCTTTGAATTTTGCAAAAATACCCTCTTAATGAAGTCTGTCCTAATCACTTTATTTAAAATTGTAATCTGCCTCTACTTCCCATATGAAATGGCTGTCTTTTCTGTTTTTCCCACAGCATTTATCATCTTCCCACATTATAGATAATTTAGATATTTGTTATATTTATAAATATAATGTTTGTGAGTATGTGTATGTAAGCACCACAGGTTAGAGATCTGTTTTGTTTACTGTTGCTTCCCAAGAACTCAGAGCAATGCCTGATAATTAGTAGGCATTCAATAAATTTTTTTTAGATAAATCAAAATTTTCAACAAATATGCTAGTTCAGTGTTTAAACTCAATAGTATGTTATTTTCAAACTAAATAGCAGGAGAGAAGAAAGAGGTGAAAAGGAACTTAAAAGAATAGCAGAAACTGCAATTACTTTTGCACCAACCTAATACATACATAGTCATAAATCACACAACCATGTATCAGTCAATGACAAACTGCATATATGATGTTGACCCCATAAGATTATAATAGAGTTGAAAAATTCCTATCACCTAGTGACACTGTAGCCACCTTAATGTCATAGTACAAAACATTACTCATGTGTTTGCAGTGAAGCTGGCAAAAAGAAACCTGCATGCCAGTCATATAAAAGTCTATCACCTATAATTATTACATAATACTTGATAACAGTATAATGACTATGTAACTTGTTTATGTATTTACTGTACTTTTACTCATTATTTAAGAGTATACTCATTCATATATATGCATATATATTATATATATATATATGTGCAAAACAGTCTCAGACAGATTTTCAGGACATATTTCAGAAGAAGGCATTGTTATCATAGGAGATGACAACTCATGCATATTATTGCCCCTGAAGGCCTTCCAATGGGACAAGATGTGGAAGTGGAAGACAGTGATATCAATGATCCCGACCCTGTGTAGGCCTGGGATAATGTGTATGTTTGGGTCTGAGTTTTTAAGAAAAAAGTTTAGAAAGGAAGAAAGAGAAGACCACAAAACAACTAGAAAACAAATAAGACAATGGCAGAAGTCCTTATCAATCAGTAGTAACACTGAATGTAAATAGACTAACCTCTCCAATCAAAAGTCAAAGTGGCTGAATGGATGAAACACCAAGACCCAGTGATCTGTTCCCTACAAGAAACACACTCTACCTATAAAGACGCACATAAACTAACAATAAAGGGATGGAAAAGGATATTACATGCAAATGGCAACCAAAAAAGAATAGGAGTAGCTATACTTATATCAGACAAGATCGATTTCAAAACAGAAACTATAAGAAGAGACAAAAAGATTACTATATAATAATAAAAGGGTAAATTCAGCAAGAGGATGTAACAGTTGTAAATATATATGCACCAACACTGGAGCACTCAGATATATGTGTGTGTGTGTGTGTGTGTGTGTGTGTGTGTATATATATATATATGGCAAATATTATTAGAAATAATTATAGAGATTGACCCCAATCAACAAAGAAACATCAGACTTAATGTGTACTACAGAACAAATTGACCCAACAAGTATTTACAAATCATTTCATCCAATAGCTGAAGAATATACATTCTTCTCAATGCATGAATTATTCTCAAGGACAGACCATATGTTAGGTAAAAAATAAGTTTTAAAACAGTCAAAGAAATAAAATAATACCAATTATCTCCTCTAGCCATAGTGGAATAAATGAAGAAATCAATAATAAAAAGAATTTTAGAATTATATGAACATATGGAAACTAAATAGTAGGTTCCTAAATGACCAGTGTGTCAATGAAGAAATCAAGATGAAAATTGAAAAATGTATCTAAATAAATGATAATGAAGACAAAATATACCAAAATCTATCAGATACAGTGAAATGAATACTCAGAGGGAAATTTATAGCTCTAAGTGCCTACATCAAAAAGTAGAAAAATGTCAAATTAACAACCTAACAATGCATCTTCTAGAACTAGAAAAGCAAGAGCAAGCAAACCCCAAATTAGTAGAAGAAAGGAAATAAAAAGATCACAGCACAAATGAATATAATTGAAATAAAGGAACACAAAGTTTCAATGAAACAAACAACTGCTTTTTGAAAAGATCAACAGAATTGACAAGTCTTTAGCCAGAACAAGAAGAAATGACAGAAGACCCAGATAAATAAAATCAGAGATAAAAAAGGAGACATTACAGCTGATATCACAGAAATTCAAAGGATGGTTAGGGGCTACTATGAGCAATTATATGACAATAAATTGGAAAACTCAGAAGAAATGGATAAATTTCTAAACATATATGACTTACCAAGATTGAACCATGAAGAAATAAAAAGCCTGAACAAACCAACAGCAGGTAACATGATTGAAGCCTAATAAAATGTCTCCCATCAAAGAAAAGCCTAGAAACTAATGGCTTCACTGATGAATTTTACCAAATGATTAAAGAAAAATAAATAACAGTCCTAATGAAATTATTCTAAAAAATACAACAGAACGGACTACTTCGAAACTTATTCTATGAAGTCATTACTAACTAGCCTGACACTGAAGCCAAAGACACATCAAACACACTCTCTCTCTCTCTCTCTATATATATATATATATACACACACACACACACACATTTACATATAAGAGAACTATTTGTCTGAATCATTGTATATAACAGAACCCTGTTTCACATAAGGAGAAAACAAGAACTAATTTCACCACCTACAGCATCCTGACTAACCAGAGTTCCTGAGTCTGTCCATGTGACAAGTTTACTGCTAGCAAACTCAGCATTTGAGAAAATTAGCACACTAAACAAAATTACAACAAAGGACTCCCACAGATCCCATTTCACTTCCCTGCCACCTCCAGCAGAGCAGGTGCTTGTATCCATGTCTGGGAGACCTGAAGACAGATTACATCACAGGACTCTTTGCAGACAATCCCCAGCATCAGCCCAGGACCAGTGGCCCCAAGGGGTTTCTAGACCCAGAAGGGCAATAACAATCACTGCAGTCTGACTCTCAGGAAGCCCCATTCCTAGGGGAAGGGGAAGAGTGCCACATCAAAGAATCAACCTATGGGATGAAAGAATCTGAACAGAAGCCTCTGTGTTCCAGATCTTTTCACTGAAAGTCTACCCAAAATGAGAAGGAACCAGAAAAGTCATTCTGGTAATATAAAAAAACAAGGTTCCATAACATCCTCCAGAAGATTACACTAACTCTCCAGCAATGGATTTAAACAAAGAATAAATCTCTGAATTGGCAGATAAAGAATTCAGATGGTTAATTATAAAGCTACTCAAGGAGGTACCAGAGAAAGGTAAAATCAACTTAAAAGAAATTTTAAAACAATATAGAATGTAAATAAAAAAAAACTTTCCAGATAAATAGATATCATAAAGTAAAACAAACAACCACCCACCAAAACTCCCCACAACTTCTGGAAATGAAAGACACACATAGAGAAATACAAAATACACCGGAAAGTTTCACCAATAGACTAGAACGAGTAGGAGAAAGAACTTCAGAGTTTGAAGACAAGGCTTTCAAACCCAATCTGACAAAGATAAGAAAAAAAATTTAAAAATGAACAAAGCCTCCAAGACATTTGAGATTATGTTAAATGACCAAACGTAAGAATAATAGATGTTCCTGGGGAAGAAAAGAAATCTAAAAGGTTGGAAAACTTATTAGAGGGAATAATCAAGGAAAACTTTCCTGGTCTTGCTAGATATCTAGACATTAAAATACAAGAAACTCAAAAAACATCCAGGAAATTTATCACAAAAAGATTATCACCTGGGCACATAGTTTTCAGGTTATCTAAAGTCAAGACAAAGGAAATAATCTTAAGAGCTGTGAGGCAAAAGGATCAGATAACCTAAAAAGAAAAACCTATCAGATTAACACAAATTTATCAGCAGAAACTCTGCAAGACAGAAAGGATTGAAGTCCTATCTTTACCCTCCTTAAACAAAATAATTATCAGGAAAGAAATTTGTATGCAGTGAAACTAGGCTTCATAAATGAAAGAGGGGTAGTCTTTTTCAGACAAGCAAATGCTGAGAGAATATGCTGCTATCAAGTCAGCACTACAAGAAATGCTAAAAGAAGTTGTAAGTCTTGAAGTAAGACCTAAAATACACCAAAATAGAACCTCATTAAAGCATAAATCTCACAGGACCTATAAAACTATAACACACTTTAAAAGAAAAAGGTATTCAAGCAACAACTAGCAGGATGAACAAAACAATACCTAACTTCTCAATACTAACATTAAATGTAAATGACCTAAATTCTCCAATTAAAAGATACAGATGACAGAATGGATAAAAATCCACCAACCAGGTATCTGCTGTCTTTAAGAAACTCACCTAACACATAAGGACGCACATAAACTTAATGTAAAGGAATGGGAGAAGATACTCCATGCAAATGGACACCAAAACCAAGCAGGAGTAGCTATTCTTCTATCAGACAAAACAGACTTTAAAGCAACAACAGTTTAAAAAAAGACAAAGAGGGACATTATATAATGATAAAAGAAACAGTCCACATGAAAATATCACAATCCCAAATACATATGCATCTAACATTGGAGCTTCCAAATTTATAAAGCAATTACTACTAGACCTAACAAATGAGATAGATGCCACCACAATTATAGTGGGGGACTTTAATACTCCACAGACAGCATTAGACAGTTCATCAAAATAGAAAGTCAACAAAGAAATAATGAACTTAAAATATATTCTAGAACAAATGGGCTTAACAGATATTTACAGAACATTCTAATGAAGAACTGCAGGATATACATTCTATCCATCAGTACATGCAGCATTCTCCAAGATAGACTTACATAATAGGTTATTTAAAAGTCTCAATATATTTCAAGAAAATCAAAATTATATTAAGTACTCTCTCAAACCACAGTGGAATAAAATTGGAAATTAACTCCAAAAGGAACCCTCAAGACTATACACATACATGGAAATTAAATAATCTGCTCCTGAATGATCATTGGGTCAACAATGAAATCAAGATGGAAATTAAAAAATTCTTTGAACTGAATGATAATAGTGACACAACCTATCAAAACCTCTGGGAGGCTAGGCGCAGTGGCTTACACCTGTAATCCCGGGCACTTTGGGAGGCCGAGGTGGGCAGATCACGAGGTTAGGAGATCAAGACCATCCTGCACAACATGGTGAAACCCCATCTCTACTAAAATACAAAAAATTAGCTGGGCATAGTGGCCTGTAGTCCCAGCTACTCAGAAAGTTGAGGCTGGAGAATTGCTTGAACCTGGGAGGTAGAGGTAGCAGTAAGCCGAGATCACACCACTGCACTCCAGCCTGGCAACAGAATAAGACTTTGTCTAAAACAAAACAAAACAAAACAAAACAAAAATCTCTGGGATACAGCAGTGGTAAGAGGAAAGTTCATAGCCTTAAAGGCCCACATCAAAAAGTCTGAAAGAGCACAACTAGATGATCTAGGTTCACACCTTAAGGAACTACAGAAACAAAAACAAACCAAACCCAGCAGAAGACAAGAAACAACAAAGATCAGTGCAGCAGAACTAAATGATATTGAAACAACAACAACAACCAAAAAAAAAAAAAACACAAAAGACAAATGAAACAAAAGCTGGTTCTTTGAAAAGATAAACAAAATTGATAGACCATTAGCAAGATTGGCCAAAAATAAAGAATATCCAAATAAGCTCAATTAGAAACAAGATGGGAAATATTACAACCAATAACACAGAAATACCAAAGATCATTCAAGGCTGTTATGAATACCTTTACACAGACAAAGTAGAAAACCTAGAGGAGATGGATAAATTTCTAGAAATATGCAACCCTCCTAGATTAAACCAGGAAAAAAATAGAAACTGAGCAGACCAATAATAAGCAGCAAGATTGAAATGGTAACTTTTTAAAAATGCCGGCCGGGCGCGGTGGCTCAAGCCTGTAATCCCAGCACTTTGGGAGGCCGAGACGGGCGGATCACGAGGTCAGGAGATCTAGACCATCCTGGCTAACACGGTGAAACCCCGTCTCTACTAAAATACAAAACTAGCCGGGCGAGGTGGCGGGCGCCTGTAGTCCCAGCTACTCGGGAGGCTGAGGCAGGAGAATGGCATAAACCCGGGAGGCGGAGCTTGCAGTGAGCTGAGATCTGGCCACTGCACTCCAGTCCGGGCGATAGAGCGAGACTCCGCCTCAAAAAAAAAAAAAAAAAAAAGCCAACAAAAAATTCCAAGGCCAAATTCACAGCTGAATTCTATCAGACATTCAAAGAATTGGTACCAATCCTATTGACACTATTCTACAAGATAGAGAAAAAGTAAATCCTCTCTAAATCATTCTATGAAACCAGTATCACTCTAATACCAAAACCAGGAAAGGACGTGACAAAATAAAAAAGAAAGAAATAGAGAAGGAAAGAGAGAGAAAGAAAAGAAACAAAAAGAAAAAAAAAAACTACAGACTAATATCCTGATGAACATAGATGCAAAAATTCTCAACAAAATACTAGCTAACCAAATCCAACAGCATATCAAAAAGACAATCCACCATGATCAAGTGGGTTGCATACCAGGGATGCAGGGATGATTTTGTGTCCGGAATTGGTGGGTTCTTGGTCTCACTGACTGCAAGAATGAAGCCGTGGACCCTCGCAGTGAGTGTTACAGTTCTTAAAGATGGTGTGTTCAGCGTTTGTTCCTTCAGATGTTCAGATGTGTCTGGAGCTTCTTCCTTATGGTGGGTCCGTGGTCTCACTGACAGGAGTGAAGCTGCAGACCTTCATGATGAGTGTTACAGCTCTTAAAGGCAGCACATCCGGAGTAGTTCGTTCTTCCTGGTGGGTTCGTGGTCTCGCTGGCTTCAGAAGTAAAGCTGCAGACCTCCCCAGTGAGTGTTACAGCTCATAAAGGCAGCGTGAACCCAAAAAGTGAGCAGCAGCAAGATTTATTGTAAACAGGGAAAGAACGAAGCTTCCACAGTCCGACAGGGGTTTCCAGTGATTTGTCACTTCTGGCTTGGCCAGCCTGCTTTTATTCCCTTATAGACCCCACCTACATCCTGCTGATTGGTCCATTTTAGAGAGAGCTGATTGGTCCATTTTACAGAGAGCTGATTGGTCCGTTTTGGCAGGGTGCTGATTGGTACGTTTACAATCCCTGAGCTAGACACAGAGTGCTGATTGGTGCATTTACAATCCTCTAGCTAGACATGAAAGTTCTCCCAGTCCCCACCAGATTAGCTAGATACAGAGTGCTGACTGGTGCATCCACAAACCCTGAGCTAGACACAGAGTGCTGACTGGTGCATATACAATCCTCCAGCTAAATATAAAAGTTCTCCAAGTCCCCACCCAACTCAGGAACCCAGCTGGCTTTGCCTAGTGGATGCCATGCCAGGGCCATGGGCGGAGCTGCCCATCAATCCCACGCCATGCACCCACACTCCTCAGCCCTTGGGTGGTTGATGGGACCAGGCACCAAGGAGCAGGGGCAGCACCCATTCGGGGAGGCTCAGGCCGCGTGGGAGCCCACGGAGAGTGGGTGGCTTGAGCATGGCAGCCTGAAGGTCCTGGGCNGACAGGGGTTTCCAGTGATTTGTCACTTCTGGCTTGGCCAGCCTGCTTTTATTCCCTTATAGACCCCACCTACATCCTGCTGATTGGTCCATTTTAGAGAGAGCTGATTGGTCCATTTTACAGAGAGCTGATTGGTCCGTTTTGGCAGGGTGCTGATTGGTACGTTTACAATCCCTGAGCTAGACACAGAGTGCTGATTGGTGCATTTACAATCCTCTAGCTAGACATGAAAGTTCTCCCAGTCCCCACCAGATTAGCTAGATACAGAGTGCTGACTGGTGCATCCACAAACCCTGAGCTAGACACAGAGTGCTGACTGGTGCATATACAATCCTCCAGCTAAATATAAAAGTTCTCCAAGTCCCCACCCAACTCAGGAACCCAGCTGGCTTTGCCTAGTGGATGCCATGCCAGGGCCATGGGCGGAGCTGCCCATCAATCCCACGCCATGCACCCACACTCCTCAGCCCTTGGGTGGTTGATGGGACCAGGCACCAAGGAGCAGGGGGCAGCACCCATTCGGGGAGGCTCAGGCCGCGTGGGAGCCCACGGAGAGTGGGTGGCTTGAGCATGGCAGCCTGAAGGTCCTGGGCCCTGCCCTGCAGGGAGGCAGCTGAGGCCCAGCGAGAATTTGAGCGTGCCGTGGGCAAGCTGGCAGTGATGGGGGACCCAGCGCACCCTCCACAGCTGCTTACTCAGGTGCTAAGCCCCTCACTGCCCACGGCTGGCATCACCTGCCAGCTGCTCCAAGTGCAGGGCCAGCCAAGCCCACACCCACCCGGAACTCATCCTGGCCCGAGCATCACACGCAGCCCCAGTTCCCATCCATGCCTCTCCCTCCACACCTAACTGCAAGCAGAGGGAGCCAGCTCCAGCCTTGGCCAGCCCAGAGAGGGGCTCCCCCAGTGCAGCAGCAGGCTGAAGGGCTCCTCAAGCATGGCCAGAGCGGACACTGAGGCCAAGTTCGTGCTGAGAGCGAGTGAGGTCTGCCAGCATGTTGTCACCTCTCAGTTTAACATATGCAAGTCAATAAATGTGATATAACACATGAACAGAATTAAAAATCACATGATTATCTCAATAGGCACAGAAAAAGCATTTGACATAATCCAGTATCCTTTATGATTAAAAACCAACAAAATCAGCATAGAAGGGACATACCTTAAGGTAATAAAAGCCGTCCATGACAAACATTGCACTGAACGAGGAAAAGTTGAAAACATTCCCCATGAGGACTGAAATAGGACAAAAATTGCTGCTTTTACCACTTCTATTCAAAACAGCACTGGAAGTCCTAGCCAGAGCAGTCATACAAGAGAAAGAAATAAAGGACATCCAAATAGGTAAACAGAATGTCAAACTGTGATGTTTGCCAATGATATAAACACATAGCTAGAAAACCCTAAAGATTCATCCAAAAAGTTCCTAGAACTGATAAATGAGTTCAGTAAAGTTTCTGGGTACAAAATTAATATACAAACAAATTGGTAGCACTGCTATCCACCAACAGTGAACAAACTGAGAATCAAGTCAAGAACTCAACCCCTTTTACACAGCTGCACCAAAAAAAAAAAAAAAAAAAATCATTAGGAATATACCTAACCAAGGAGGTGAAAGATATCTACAAGGAAAACTATACAGCTGAAAGAAATTTTAGATGACATGAACATATGGAAATGCATCCCATGATCATGGATGGATAGAAACAATATTTTGAAAATGACCATACTGTTAAAAACAATCTACAAATTCAATGTGATTCCTATCAAAGTACCATCATCATTCTTCACAGAACTAAAAAAACACATCCTAAAATTTATATGGAACCAAAAAGCCCACATAGCCAAAGCAAGACTAAGCAAAAAGAACAAATCTGGAGGTATCACATTACCTGACTTCAGACTATGCTACAAGGTTATAGTCACCAACACAGCATGTTGCTGGTGTAAAAATAGGCACATAGACCAATGGAACAGAATAGAGGACCAAGAAATAAAGCCAAATACTTAACACTCAATTGATCTTTGACAAACCAACCAGAAACAAGAAGTGGGGAAAGGATATCCTATACAACAAATGGGGCTGGGATAATTGGCAAGCCATATGTAGGAGAATGAAATGGATCCTTGTATTAGTCAGGATTCTCTAGAGGGAGAGAACTAATAGGAGATATATATATGAGTTTAATAAGGAGTATTTAATAAGGAGTATTAACTCACATGATCCCAAGGTCCCACAATAGGTCATCTGCAAGCTGATGAGCAAGGAAGCCAGTTCAAGTTTGAAAGCCAAAGAACTTAGAGTCCCATGTTTGAGGGCAGGAAACATCCAGCATCAGAAAGATGTAGGCTGGGATGCTAAGCCAGTCTAGTCTCTTCACTTTCTTCTACATGCTTTTAATTCTGGCCACACTGGCAGCTAATTAGATGGTGCCCACCCAGATTATGGGTAGGTATGCCTTTCCTAGTCCACTAACTCAAATGTTAATCCCTTTTGGCAGTACCCTCACAGACACACACAGAATCAATACTTTGCATCCTTCAGTCAAGTTGACACTCAGTATCAAACATCACAAGTCCACACCTTGTCAACTTGAACCCATGCACATCTCCTGAGATCATAATCTTCTAATAAACACAATAATAAGGTCATAATTATGCCTAACGTATAACAACTATCCTTTGTACAACCAGATATGCACCAATCCCCAATCCAAATGCTATTATATAAAATTAACAATACTTACATGTTCTTCTACTACCCACTACCCATTCTCCATTCCCTTTGCCTTCAGCAAGCACCTCAGCAGGTCGTGGTTTTTTTTCCTGGTGGGGTGACCCAAACCTTCATTCCTGATGAGTCTGGGTCATTTGTAGTCCTGCCTGGAATGAGCCGTTGTAGTTTACCATTGACCTTAATCACAGGGCATGGTAATACTAAGAGACGCCAATGGATCTCTTGTATTCCGTGCATACTCTTCCTTACCTCCCTTGTGGAGTAGTAGGCTGATTTCATCTTGATAGTCTGGGTCAGTCATTCCAGCCAACACTGTAACTCCCCTCTTAGCCTGTTGACTTAAAGGTAGGATGAGCCCAAAGTGTCCAGCTTGCAATCTTAACTTCCAGTTTAATGGAATTGTTGTTGTGTCTCCTGGTAGCAATGTACCTCCCTCTGGAACTAAGACCTCTAGGCTAGCAGAATGTAATGTCATGGGAATAGGCATAATCAAAAAATTTTAAAAAGTAGATGCTGGCATGGATGTGGTGAACAGGGAGCATTTCTACACTGCTGGTGGGAATGTAAACTAGTACAGCCACTATGGGAAACTGTACAGAGATTCCTTAAAGAACTAAAAGTAGAACTATCATTTGACTCAGCAGTCCCACCACTGGGTATCTACCTAGAGGAAAAGAAGTCATTATTTGAAAAAGATACTTGCACACTCATGTTTATAGTGGCACAATTCACAATAGCAAAACGTGGAACCAACTCAAATGCCTATCAATGAGTGGACAAAGAAACTGTGATAGATATAGATAGATATAGATATAGATATAGATATAGATATAGATATAGATATAGATATAGATATAGATAGATATACCAGGCTCACACCTGTAGTCCCAGCAGTTTGGGATGCCAAGGTAGGTAGATCACTTGAACCCAGGAGTTCAAGACAAGCCTTGCAACATGGCAAAGTATTCCATATATATAATAGAATACTATTCAGTCATAATAAAGAAAGAATTAATAGCATTTGCAGTGACCTGGATGAGATGGAGACTATTATTCTAAGTGAAGTAACTCAGGAATGGAAAACCAAACATCATATGTTCTCACTGATATGTGGGAGCTAAGCTATGAGGACGCAAAGGCATAAAAATGATACAGTGGACTTTGGGGAGTTGTAGAGAAGAGAGGGAGGAGCGAAGGATAAAAGGCTACAAATAGGGTGCAGTGTATATGTACACCTGCTCGGGTGATGGGTGCACCGAAATCTCACAAATCAACACTGAAGAATTTATTCATGTAGGCTGGTTGCAGTGGCTCATGCCTGTAATCCCAGCACTTTGGGAGGCTGAGGCGGGTGGATCACGAGGTCAGGAGATCAAGACCATCCTGGCTAACACGGTGAAACTCGTCTCTACTAAAAATAGAAAAAATTAGCCCGGCATGGTGGCGGGTGCCTGTAGTCCCAGTTACTCGGGAGGCTGAGGCAGGAGAATGGTGTGAACCTGGGAGGCAGAGCTTGCAGTGAGCCGAGATTGCGCCATTGCACTCCAGCCTGGGCGACAGAGCGAGACTCTGTCTCAAAAAAAAAAAGAATTTACTCATGTAGCCAAATACCACTTCTATTCCAATAACTTATGGAAAAATAAATAAATAGAATGATAATAACTTATGGAAAAATAAATAAAAACCGTAATAATGCATGATAAAAAATAAGATGAAAAAATCAATAAATTTGTGTGTTGCAACTGCTCCACTGACTGGCTGTTCTCACATCTCTTTTCCTCTCCATGGGCCTCCCTATTCCCTAAGACACAATAATTTTGAAATTAGGTCAATTAAAACCCTACAATTGCCTCTAATTGTTCAAAGGAAAGGAAGAGTCACACATCTCTCACTCTAAATAAAAATCTAGATATGATGAAAATTAGTGAGGAAGGCATAGGAGCCAAGACAGGCCGAAAGCTCACCCTCTTTGCCAAACAGCCAAGTTGTGAATGCAAAGAAATAGTTGTTGAAAGAAATTAAAACTGCTACTTCAGTGAACAAAAGAATAATAGGAAAGTGTGCTTGCTTCAGCAGCACATATCCTAAAATTTGGAACGATACAGAGAAGATTAGCATGGTCCCTGGGTAACAATGGTCCCTGGGTAACAACGACACGCAAATTCGTGAAGCATTCCATACTTTTGTAAAATAAAAAAAAAGAATAATAAGAAAGTAAAGTGTTTGTTAAGTGACCATGGCTGTATTCTAAAGCCCTATTGTTGATATGGATAGAAGTTCAAACCAGCTACAATATTTCATTAAGCCAAACCCTAATCCAGAGCAAGCCTCTAACTCTCTTCAATTCTATAAAGGATGAGAGAGGCGAAGAAGCTTCAGAAAAAAATGTTAGAAGCTAACAGATGTTGGTTCGTAAGGGTTAAGAAAAGAAGCCAACTATGTAAAATAAAAGCCCAAGGGGAAGCAGCAAATGCTGATGTAGAAGCAGAAGCATGTTATCCAGAAGATCTAGCTAATGTAAGTGATGAAAGTGTCTACACCAAACACCTAGTTTAAAAGCTCCAAATGACAGACTGTCTTATTAGTGGCTAATGTAACTGGTGACTTTAAGTGGAAGCCAATGCTCAGTTATCTTTCTGAAAATTTTAGGAAGCCCTTAGGAATTACATTAAATCTATCCTGTTTGTGCTCTGAAAATTGATTATCAAAGCCTGGATGACAGCATATCTGTTCATAGCATGGTTTACTGACAATTTTAAGCCCACTGTTGAGACTTCTTTAAAAATATTACTGCTCATTAACAACACACTTGGTCTCCCAAGAGGTCTTACGGAGATATTCAAGGATGTAAGTGTTGCTTTGATGCCTGCTAGCACAGCAACCATTCTGCAGCCTATGAATCAATGAGTAGTTTTGACTTTTAAGTCTTACAGTTTAAGAAATACATGTAGTGGCTGGATGGGGTGGCTCACACATGTAATCCCAGCACTTTCAGAGGCCAAGGCAGAAAAATCACTTGAGGCCAGGAGTTCGAAATAGCATTGCAACACGGTGAAGCTCCATCTCTACTAAAAATACAAGAATTAGTTGGGCATGATGGCACATGCCTGTAATCCCAGCTACTCGGGAGGCTGAGGCATGAGAATAGCCTGAACCTGAGAAGCAGAGATTGCAGTGAGCTGAGATCATGCCACTGCACTCCAACCTGGGCAACAGAACAAGACTCTGAAGAAAAGAAAAGAAAAGAAAAGAGAAAAGAAAAGAGAAAATAAAGAGAAGAAGGGAAGAGAAAGCGAGAGAGGAAGGAAGGAAGGAAGGGAGGAAGGAAGGAAGGAAGGAAGGAAGGAAGGAAGGAAGGAAGGAAGGAAGGGAGGGAGGGAAAAAACATGTAGTAAGGCTACAGTTGCCATAGATGGTGATTCTTCTGATGGATCTTGGCAAAGTAAGTTGAAAGCCTTCTGCAAAGAATTCACCATTCAATATGCCATTGGGAATACTTGTGATTCATGGAAGGAGGTAAAAATATTAAAATTAACAGGAATTTAGAAAAATTTGATTTCAACTCTCATGGATAGCTTTCAGGGATATAAGACTTCAGTGCAGAAAGTAACTGCAGATGTGGAATTAGTAAGACAACTAGAATTAAATGTGGATCTTAAAGACGTGATTGGATCTCTGCAATCTCATGATAAAATAAGAATGGATGAGGAGTTGTTTCTAATGGATGAGCCAAGAAAGTCATTTCTTGAGACGGAAATTAGTCCTGGTGAAGATGTTGTAAATGTTGTTGAAATGACCCCCAAGAATTTAAACTACTATATAAATTTAGTTGACAAAGTTGTGGCAGGATTTGAGAGGACTGACTCTAATTTTGAAAGAAGTTCTACTGTGGGTAAAATGCTGTCAAACAACATCTCATACTCAGAGAAATCTTTCACCACCTTAATCAGTAAACAGCCATCTCAGTCAAAGCAAGACCCACCATAAGCCAAAAGATTATGACTTACTGAGGGCTCCGATGTTCCTTAGCATTTTTCTGCAAAGAAGTATTTTTAAATTAATGTATGTTTCTTGTTGTTTTAGACATAGTGCTGTTGCACACCTAATAAACTATAGTATAGGGTAAACATAACTTATATGCATTGGGAAACTAAAAAATTTGTGTGACTTGCTTTATTCGCTTTACTGTGGTGGTCTGGACTAAACCAACAATGTCTCCAAGATATGCCTCACTTATTACTGTCTTACAATTGCCTACAGCATTCAGTACAGTAACATGCTATACAGGCCTGTAACCTAGGAGCAACAGGCTATACCATATAGCTTTGGTGTGTAGTGCACTATACCACATAGGTTGTGTAAGTACAGTGTATGATGTTTGCACAGTGATGAAACTGCCTAATGACACATTTCTCAGAACAAGTTCCTATTGTTAAGTGAACATGGCTGTATTCCAAAGTGTGTCATTACTTGAAATAATATTAGAATCCATACATCTAGACATATTTCAAGCCTACCTATATTCTTTTTAATAGATTTAAGACCAAAGAGTATTGATCCTTTTGGGGATGATTTCATTCTTTGGAAAGAGCCAGAAGCTAACATAGTAAATAAACAAATTGGTTAAAACAACATTTTCTTTAAAAATAAAATAAGAGATGTGACTCAAATAATCAAGCCAGTTGACTAGTGTCACTATTTGAGATAGCAATCTCAAAATACTCTGGACAATGCAAGGAGCACTCAAGACAGCCTCCCAAAAGATCACTTTAAAACTAACATTCATTTTGATACTTAAGGCTCAGTTAATTTTTAAAATCACAGTAAATTGTAGTTACTTTTCTATACATGAAAACTAACAATATTATTTCTTCATGCAGACTTACCAAGTCAATATTCTCCTATGAACTTAAAACAAGCCCTTTTTTTTTCTTTTCTTTTTTTTTTTTTTTTTTTTTTGAGACGGAGTTTCACTTTTGTTGCCCAGGCTGGAGTACACTGGCACTATCTTGGCTCACCGCAACCTCTGCCTCCCAGGTTCAAGCGATTATCCCACCTCAGCTTCCCAAATAGCTGGGCTTACAGGCACGCGCCGCCATGCCCAGCAAATTTTGTATTTTTAGTAGAGACGGGGTTGCTCCATGTTGGTCAGGCTGGTCTCGAACTCCAACCTCAGGTAATCAGCCCGCCTCAGCCTCCCAAAGTGCTGGGATTACAGGCGTGGGCCACCGCGGCTAGCCAAAACAACCATTTTAAGGCTTACACATTTGGATTGGGTCCCAAGAAAATCAAGTGCCTAAAAGCCATGTAGACCTTACGATGATTACAATTCCAACCTTAACCACCTTGTACTTTGTGACGTTGAATAAGAACCTTCAGTTTTCTGATTCTGTTTTTTCTCTTGTACAACATAAATAAATAAATAAATATCATTCCAAAATATTACTCAAAATATCACTTGTAGAATGAAAATAAATAAAGTACGTATAGCAACGAGTATCAAGACCAACTCAGAAAACTTATAAGCCATTTGTGCATACCAAGTAGAGGACTTTACTTGCATTATCACATTCAGTCCTTATAACAAGCCATGAGGTAGATAGCAGTATTTTTACTTTGCAGAGAAGTCAGTTGAAGCCTAAGGAGGTTAAGAAAAACAAGGGTTTCTTCACTTCTCCTTTTCCAAAATTGTAACATTCATTAGATTTTAATAACTTGAGTAGTACTGTAAGAATAGCCTAGCAGTACACCTATGTTTTGCTCCAACAAAAATTAAAGAAAGTTGTTAATGAGTTTAATGGAAATCCAATCCACAAAATGTTCTACCTTGTTTTAATTTAGGTCAGTGTGCCTTTTATGTTTATAATGTTTATTACTTCGGTTTTTCAATTTATACCTTTCACTTACCTTGGTAGGTTACTTTGCATATTGTACTTATCTCTCTACCTTTGCAAATTTGAAAATTACTCTACTCAAGGCATCTTATGGAATGGAAATAATTGAAAAACTCACCAAATTATTTCAGAAATAGGTGTGATAGTGTTTTGTCAATCTTGGAAAAGATGCAGATGTCAAGAAAAACACAACATGAAGAAAATAATGGAATGATTGAAAATTTCTTTGTCTAAGGAAAGAAACAAAAGATTTGTTTAGATTCAATTATATAGTTAATTTAAAAGGGAATGTTCTTCTCTCTCTGCCCATTGTTCATGATACCAGTAGGTGGGATATGAAGTGAGAACGGATTTTCTGGTTTTTAGCTTCTCAGAATAATGTTCCATGTTTGTGCCTAAAGGTACCTTGAAATGATCTGGTCCAAATTCCTCATTTTACAAATGAGGACACTGGGTCTCAGAGAATTGAAGTGTTATTCCCCAAACCACCCAATCAGCAAGTGATAGAACAGAGATAAAGCTGGGGCTCGGCCACTCAGCCCCTCTTGTCTGCTTTCCTACATTATGCAATTTTCCCTGCAACTGCTGTCAATACAGCTGAAACCTACAATACTTGGACTTGAGGCAAGCTTGTAATTGGCCACACAACAGAGGAAAAAGTGTAATGAGCAATGTCAAACCTCTGACATACCAAATAAGGCTATTCTTCATCTTAGGCAGAAGAAAAAAGACAGAAATATTTGGGCTAAGGACTTCTAAATACCATGAAAAGCACCTCTTGACTCTGATAAGCACACATAAGATATTCAAAGCTTGAAAGTCACACAAAACTCAGGGCTTGGTATTTCAGAATTTCCCTGGAAATGAAAGGCCTCTAGATCCTGGCCCTGAAAAAGAGTGAGATAACTCAGAACAAAAGGTTAGCTTTCTGCTATCTCAAGAGTGTCCAAATGAAATCAGATGCTTTATTTCAACCTTTAAGTCTGTGATTCTTTGAGAAAAGGGACTATAGGCTTTCTTATTTTCTAACACTCAAAGCCTAACATAATCTTTTCTTCCCACATCACCTAATAATTAATTATGGAGTGAAGAAATGCTCAATCAGTTACCTCTGTCAGACTGTGACGAAGTGTTCCCAATAAATGGTAATATCACAGCTTCTTACTAGGAGGCTGGTTTATACTTTCAGCCATCATGTCATTGTCCTTTCGGCCTTTTCCACAGAAAAAGTTATACCCACAGCATTGGATATGGGTATAATTCAGCGTCGGACTGTTTCCAGGCTGTTCTCATTTTGCTGCCAATCAATTGGTCTCTGTGAGGAGTCAAAGAAATTCTACCTTGCAGCCAATTTCATGGTCTGTAATTATTCTATTTCAATAAACTCCAGCGGGCGCGGTGGCTCACAACTGTAATCTCAGCACTTGGGAGGCCGAGGTGGGTGGATTACCATGTCAAGAGATCGAGACCATCCTGGCCAACACGGTGAAACCCCGTCTTTACTAAAAATACAAAATTGGCTGCGCGTGGTGGCGGCGCACCTGTAGTCCCAGCTACTCGGAAGGCTGAGGCACGAGAATCGCTTGAACCCGGGAGGTGGAGGTTGCGGTAAGCGGAGATTGCGCCACTGCACTCCGGCGCACTCCAGCCTGGCAACAGAGTGAGAGTCTGTCGAAAAAAAAAAAGCTCCAACATATCAAATTCCGAACTTTAAAATAACAGATAAATTGTGGGTCGGTGTGAAAAATAACTATTTTCCAACTATATTTTCCAGATGACTCAATTAAAAATAAATTTGTTTAATATGATGGTGTGTGAATAAGAACACCTCGGCCAGACACGGTGGCTCATGCCTGTAATCCTAGCACTTTGGGAGGCTGAGATAGGTGGATCATTTGAGGTCAGGAGTTCGAGACCAGCCTGGCCAATATGATGAAATCCCACCTCTACTAAAAATACAAAAATCAGCCGGGCGTGATGGTGCATGCCTGTAGTCATTATCTGAGATTGTTGCTGATGCTGTCCTGATATTGCTGATACTGCTCATAGTTTCTGATTTTGTTCTGAAAACTGCTCTTTACAGTTGTCTTAAGCATTTAGGATAATTTAGAGACCTTTTATAACTCTAGACTATAATGAAATTTGCCATAACTTATAGCTTGTATTTTGTGAATATAAAATATCACCCTGAAGGAAAATGCTAACAGGTGAAAAAATACATTAGAGTTTTGAATTCTTCAGAGAAAGAAAGACATAGGAATTAATTTCAAGCTTTGCTGTTATTAAGCAGCATTTATGGCATACACAAAAATTCCATGAAAAATAGGGCAGTGTAGTTGACATGAATCCTGAGCAAAATTCTACAGTAGATGTTCTGAACACTTTTTTACTCATTCTATAAAGAAAATGTACTTGGTAGGAGGCAGCAGTGAACTCGCACACATGACTGGCATCTTTTTGTTTTTGTTGCTAAGATTACAAAAGTTGTAGTAAGAGAACGATAATTGTAGCATATCTTGGTTTCAACTTGAAAACATTTATCACTCATTTATCTGAACATGACAGGGGATTGTGGCTGGTAATAGCAGAATTAGTTGGATTCATAACTGAATGAACAATGAAAATTTTGAAATGTTAACTAATGAGTCAATCTCAGTTTGGAAGAAAGTCTTTAGAAATGGTCTGCCAGACACTGGCTTTGACTTCTTCCAGAATGATGTAATTATCTAATTGGACAATCACAGAAGATCCAATTCAACTTAAGGTAGAATTTCTAAATGATTTGATGTGTCTGAATAGGGCAACCTAAGGTGGTCAAGCAAAGATCAAACTCAAAATGGTACAGAAGATAGCACTGAAGGTATGATGAGGTTATAGGTACCTTTGGAAGTGGTAGAGAATAGGAGATGCTGATTGGATACATGTCTGGGACTCTCAGTCCACATCTGTTACTTTGGATTTTGTACTGTGTTCTTCCCTGTTAGCTTTTTTTTTTTTTTTCTTTTCTTTCCCTAAGCTAAAATGTCCAGGAAAATAAGGGGAAAAAAAGAGAAAAGTACTGGACCAGATGATAATTTAAGTCTCTTCCAGATTGAGGATTCTACATCATTGCAACAACTGAGATTTGTTTGAAATGTGTTAAAGATATCTGCAAAAGATACCTCCTCTTAAGAGAGTTTCAGGAAATCACATTCCTCAATTTGCGTGTGTATCTGTGCACCCAACTAACAAATACACACATGCCTGTGCATTTTAAGAATCCTCATCACTCAGTGCTAGGCTAGTGATTTTGTTTGCTGAATTGTCTCATATATCCAACACTCATAATTTTGATCCTCCTGCCAGTTTAAAATTGTAAATTTTCTCTTGTAGTTCAAAGATTTAAATTCACTTTACACACAATTAAACTAAATATATCAAATGCTCAAGTATCCTTTCAGAGCAGGTGAGGGCTTCACAGTTCCAATCACCAGTTTAGTTCCAGGTCTCCAGGAGGGACTCAGGTGAGCCCAAAGCTCAGAATGATTTTTTTGATCAAGTGTGTGGGGTATGCATTTCTGCCTTTCAAAACTAAATACCATATATAATTATATATTATATTAGTCCATTTTCTATTGCTTATCACAATATGTTTCAGACATAAAAATGTCTGAAACTGGGTAATTTACTTTACAAGGAATTTTTTTTACAGTTATAGAGGCTGAGAAGTGTAAGGTCAAGGGACCGCATCTGATGAGAGCCTTCTTGCTGGTGGGGACTCTACAGAGTCCCAAGATAGTACAGGGCATCATATGACAAGGGGGTTGAGTGTGTTGCATGCTTGCTCAAGTTTCTCTTCCTCTTCTTATAAGGCCACCAGTTCCACTCCCATGATAACCCATTGATCCATTACTTCATGAATGGATTAATTCATTCATGAAGGCAGAAACTTCGTGATTCAATCTCCTCTTAATGGCCCCACTTTTCTTGACATATATAATTATATTTAATCATCACAATATGTTAACATGTCTATTTCAGTGCCTTAAATATTGTAGGTACCTAAAATATCTAGTTGGATCTAATATATGTATATATAATATATATGTAAATTTATTTTACTTTAAGTTCTAGGATACATGTGCAGAACGTGCAGGTTTGTTACACAGGTACACATGTGCCATGGTGGTTTGCTGCACCTGTCAACCCATCGTCTAGGTTTTAAGCCCCACATGCATTAGGTATTTGTCCTAATGCTCTCCCTCCCCTTACCCCCCATACCCCAACAGGCCGTGGTGTGTGCTGTTCCCCTCCCTGTATCCATGTGCTCTCATTGTTCAACTCTCACTTATGAGTGAGAACATGCAGTGTTTGGTTTTCTGTTCCTGTGCTAGTTTGCTGAGGATGATGGTTTCCAGCTTCATCCATGTCCCTGCAAAGGACATGAACTCATTCTTTTTTATGGCTGTATAGTATTCCATGGTGTATAAGTAAAGGCTCCACTTTTTAATACTGTCACATTGGGAATTAAGTTTCCAACACTTGAAATTTGGGGGATACATTCAAACCAGAATATATATTGTGTCTATCTTTCAATAACAAATCAATCATTATACAGTAAGATTATTATTAAAAGTATAACCAAAAAAAATGAAGAGTATCTAAATCCAGTACCTAAATGCACATTCAACGAATACATTTTGGGACCTCCATGTGTCAGACATTGTTCTAGGTACAAGGGTTGCAACAGCAAACCATGACCTTAGAGACATTATATTCCAGTGGAGAAATTTAGACAATATACAAACAAATACATATCAGGTAGTAATAACTGCTATTGAAAAAGATAAAGCAGGATTATGGGTACAAAGTAAGTGGGCTGCTATTTTGTACAAATGTGGGAAAGTATAAGCTCTCTGTTCAAGAGCAAAGACTGCCTCAATCAAGATGCTTGCATAGAAAAAAATAAGTGGCCCATTTTCATAATGCTCACTGTTTCTAAGGTTTTGTGCAGAGCAATTTCACCTGCCTGCTTTAGCTCCTCCCTTCCTTTGCTATGTATCTTTTACTTTGTGGTTTGTCTGGTTTCCTTTCAACTTCCTCAAGGTGTTAAGAGTTCTTCTGGATTGTGTTACTTGCAACTTTTCCTCCCATTGACTGATTTTCTGCTTAAAATAAAGAGCTCTAAAACAGTTTCACTTCTATTCTTTTTAGCCCACAAACATGTTTTTTCTTCAAATTTTTTTCAGTTTGTATACATTTTTTTCCATTTAAGAACATTTACTCCCATAATTTTATTTTTTATAAACATATTAATTGTGTCATTCACATGAGACCTTATTTATCTTTTGTCTGCCTAATAATATGGTAGTGAACAGATAAAGACTGCATCTGTTCCCTAAATAAAAGGCTAGAAGTCACATTTTGGGTCTTTTATGTGTACCAACTAAATTATTTTAAATATTAAATTTAAGAAATGCTCTATTTGCCGTGGACAAAGAAACACGTTTTGATTTTTCAGTTAATGTCTTCAAACTAATGTTACCTTGTACCGATTAAGAAATTATATAAAGAAATCATTATGCCATTGGGAAATAATTGTGTAAATATAAAAACATACTGTACAAACAATAGCACTGCTTAAACTACAAAATAGATTCTTGGCAAGATTTGTATTAGAGGTGGGATAGACACCAAAGTTCATATAAAACTTTTCTAATTTTTTAATAAATAAGCCAAAAATCTCTATCTCTGTGTGTGTGTGTCTGTGTGTGTGTGTGTGTGTGTGCACGTGTGTGTCCTTCTCCCTCATTCTCTCAGTTTCTTGTTAAACGCTTTTGATTATAGTGTCTCTATCCTGCAAACATAAGTTATTTTTATTTTTAAGCATCTAGAAAGGATAAAGGGACAAAGTAAAGAAATGGGAGTCTTTTCTTGCCAGTTTATAGGACCTTTGATACTATTTTAAAGCACGATCTAGAAGTGTTTTACACAGAGTGGAGTTAAAATCTTCATTTTGTTATGATTTTAAAAGTCTGATAAAATGTTTTTGTTGTTGTTAGCTTATTACTGTTACCTAAATATTTCACAAGTTCAGATTCATTGTTCTGCATCACCACAAAAATGTTTTTGCAAAGTTAACATACCAAACTATATCTATTGTATCTATTATAAACTGTATATATGTTCTGATTTATAGTGTTGACTATACATTCTCAAGTATCCCTGTAGTATCTCGAGTCTTGAACAAGTAGACTGACTTTTATTACAGCTGAATTTGGGTGCAGGAAGGAGGCTGGCATACAAAAACAATAATTAGGTTAAGTCACTTGAGAAGGCAATATATTGAGATGAAAGGAGCTCTGAAAAATAAATAAAATAAAAATAAGGCCTTCAGGTTAGGCCTGGCAGTGTCATTAAGGTAGCTCAGTGTCATTTCAGGCAAACCACTAAAGGCCTCTAGATCACAGTCCCTTATGGGTGTCTATCCAGAATGACAGCTACAGATGCCTCAGCGACCGACTAAATGTGGCAGGGCCAGGGTCAGACAAAAGTGGTGGGGACTCTGGTGAACTGAAGACTACATATCCTTCCCAAAATCATTAAACTCAAAATGTTGAAACATGGTAACAACTGTAGTATCCCTTTTAGTTCTAACATTCTGTGCTTTTGAGTCTTCAAATAAAATGAATGTGTACTTATTAGATAGCTGCAATGTACAACCCTGTTATGACTTCAGAGGGACAACATCAACATACGAGCAATGTATTCTGCCTTTGAAGCATACAATCCTGCTAAAGAAATGAAACTGGGCAACAAGATAAAGAGACCAGTTCTTCGAGCAGCACAGAGAAGGCACACTAATTATTTTTTACAAATGGATTTGTCCCTCTAAAAAGCAGTGGGCTGTGTCAGCAAGTGTTATAGTCATTTTTGAAATGGCAATAGCCTCTAGCATGAGGGACTGAGGAAAGGCCTCACTGAAATAGTAGAACTTAAGCCCACACTTCAGGTGTAGAGTCTAGATTGGAATAGTATGGGGTTACAAGCAGAATGTTTAACTTTTGGGAGATCCTTTATGAGCACTATTAAGAAGTCTGGCTTAGTTTGTTTGCTCCTTAGTTTTTGTTAATGGAGAATGCTTACTGCGAAAATTAGTAGTAAGATTTTAGTAAAAAACAGTCTTTAGAGTATTATGATATCAGTCTGACTGAGGTATATACATTCCAATGTTAGCACTGGAAACTTTTCCACAGATTTACTCAGTTAATAAATGGTTTTATTTGATCACAACAGAATACATTTATCACCACAGTATTTGTGTTTTTATTCCATTAAGCATCTGTTTTCTCTACACTGGCATCTCTAGTTATAATCTTTTTTCAGTGAAACATCTTTCACCAATGTTTTCAAGTGCTAGGAATGTAGAATGATGAAGCAACAGGGAGCCTAATAATAACTCAGAGTGGTATTATGATTTTAAATTTATAACTCTTTCACATGCATGTTAAGCATTTATTCCTTTAAAAAATCCATAGTATAGGCTTTACTATTCATTTTATAATAAAGAATAAAATGTTTAAAAAGAGAAGCTATTTCCCTGTCTATTAAGTATGATTAACACAGTCACAGCACACAGTAGAACTGCTAAGGAAACCATTACAATTAGACCTAGAAGATGGCATAGTCCTGCCTCTTGCGTCATTCATTCATCAATAGCTATTATTGAGTGCCTACAATGTGTCAGGAACAGTTCTAAGTTACAAGCACACAACAGTAAATGAGAAAAAGTGATTGCCTACTAGATTTTACAAAGATTTGCCCATAGTTTATAGATGTGGGATCCATATCTTTCTTTTTGTTTTTTAAATAATATATACTTTTAATTTTTTGAAACATACTAATTGTACATATTTATGGAGTACAATGTGTACATGTACACATTATGTAATCAAGGTAATTAGCATATCATCACTTCAAACATTTATCATTTCTTTGTAGTGAGAACACATAAAATGCTCTCTCCTAGCTATTTCAAGATATATAATACCTTATTGTTGCCTATAGTCACTCTACTGTGCAATAGGACACCAGAACTTGTGTTTCCTTTCTATTTATAACTTTATACCTGTTGAACATCCTCTCTCCTTCTTATCCCTACCATCACCGGTAACTACCGTTCTATTTACTACCTCTATGAGATCAACTTTTTAAGATTCTACACAGAAGTGAAAATGTGGTATTTTTCTTTCAGTCTCTGGGTTATTTCACTTAACATAATGTCCTCCAGGCTCATTATGTTGCTGTGAATGACAGGATTTCATTCTTTTTTATGTCTGAATGATAGTCCATTGTGGGTATATACACTGTCTTTTCTTTATTCATCAGTTGATGGACATTTAGGTTTATTCCATATCTCAGCCATTGTGAATAGTGCTGTAATAAACAAAGGAGTACAGTAATCTCTTTCACATACTGATTTCATTTCCTTTGGATATATAACCAGTAATGTGATTGCTGGATCATTAAAAATCTATTTTTAATTTTTTTGAGGAAACTCCATGCTGTTTTCATGGTGGCAGTAATAATTTACATTTCCACAGTGGCAAGCATTCTCTTTATTCCACATTCTAACCAACACTTATTATCTTTTGCCATTTTGCTGATAGCCATTCTAACTGGAGTGAGGTGATATCCCAATATAGTTTTCATTTGCATTTCCCCAATTATTAGTGATGTTGCACATTTTTTTCATATATCTATTCGTCATTTAGGTATCTTCTTTTGAGACATGTCTATTAAAGTCTTTTGCCCATTTTTCAGCTAGATTACTTGTTTTGGTGTTGGGTTTTTTTTATTTTTTGCTGTTGGCTTGAGTTCCTTATAAATGTTAAATATTAACCTCTTGTCATATGTAGAGTTTGCAAATATTTTCTCCCATTCTGTAGGTTTTCTCTTCACTCTGCTGATTGTTTCATTTGCTGGGCAGAAACATTATAGTTTGATGTAATTCCATTTTTCTATTTTCATTTTCTTGCCTATACTATCGAGTTCTTATCAAAAATATCTTTGCCCACTTTAATGTTATGAAGCATTTTTATTATGTTTTCTTTGAGTATTTTCATAGTTTTGGGTCTTACATATAAATCTTTAATTCATTTTGACTTAATGAAAGATTGGGTGTCCAGTTTTAGTCTTCTGATTGTGGATATTCAATTTTCTTAGCACCATTTATTGAAGAGATTGTCTTTTCCCCAATTATATTCTTGGTACTTTTGTCAAAAAATCAATTTGCTGTGCATAGGTGGGTTTATTTCTGGGTTCTCTAGTCTCTTCCATTGATCTATGTATCTTTTTATGCTAATATTATGCTGTTTATATTACTATGACTTTTTAGTAAATTTCGAAGTCAGGTAGTATAATGTCTCCAATTTTGTTTTGGTTTTGGTGTTTTCTTGAGATCGTTTTGTGGTTCCATATGAATTTTAGTACTGTATTTTCTATTTGTGTGAATAATATAATTGGTATTTTGATAGGGATTGCATTAAATTTGTTGATTGCTTTGGGTGGTATAAATATTTTAACAATATGAATTATTCCAAGAGTATATCTTTCCATTTTTGTGTTCTTTTCTATTTCTTTTATCAATGTTTTATGGTTTTCAATGTAAAGATCTTTCCCTTTCTTGTTTAATTTTTAGGTATTTTTTTGTAGCTATTGTAAATGGCATTGTTTTCTTGATTTCTTTTTTCCGATAGTTCTAATGTTACTGATTTTGTATTTGCTTTTGTATCCTGCAAATTTACTAAATGTATTTATTAGTTGTAATGGTTTTTTGGTGGCATCTTTAGGATTTTCTATACATGAGATTATGTCATCTGCAAACAGGGACAACTTGACTTCCTTCTTTCCGATTTGGATGCCTTATATTTTTTTCTCTGCTTAATTCCTCTGGAGGAAAACAAGCCAAAATGTTTAAAACAGGAATAAATGCTCAGGGTAATTTCAACTGCTGAGAATGTGTCATATTTCACTTTCGTGGTTGTATGACCAAGGAACTACATATTCAGATGTGTTCTGCTCTATGTGTAGCTCCCATTGTCTTACACTTCTCTTTAATTTGGAAAGACACTAAGGTTTGCTGCAATAATAAAGGGCTCTGTGAATGAAACAACATAAAAATGTCAGAGATAAAGTAACCTTTCATATATATCTGTGTATGAATGAAGCAAAATAAAATGTGAGAAATGGAGGGACTCCATATCTTATAATGACTCTGAATACATCCTTGTAACCATTTCACTGTGATAGTCTTATGGGAGGTAAACATCATCATTTAAAAAAAAATGACAAAATCATCTTGAATATAACTAAGGCTCACTTAGAGGTTCATTCTGCTGAATAAGCATATAGAAAAAAAACGCTTTATTACTTCGATTACTCCATCAAGATCACACCTGGTGCTAGATACATGGTTCAAAAATATCAGTGTGTAGTAGTTGGGTTATTAATCATGGATGTCAAGTCCTTTCTGCTAATGAACCTTAATTGAGCTCTCTTTTATAGAAGCACCATTTCCAATGGAGCAACTTAGCAATGATATCAAAATAACAGAGCATAGTTGAACCCAGGATTAATGTTACTTCCCGTTCTTGAATACCAATGCCTAATGCAGTTTGCTGTAATACAAAATCTTATAACTTCTACCAAAAATTAAACATTACATAGAGCAAAAATTGGTAGAATATTTATGTAATTTGCACAATAAAGTGATTTAGGAAGTCATTTTTGACATATGTGTCTTCATTTTACATTTATTTAAAAGCAACTAGAATATACCATACATATTAAAAATATAAACTTTTAAAGATTCAAAGATTAAAATCATATATTATCTATTAGTTAACATGACTCTGAACTTAGTCATGCTTGTAACTAAATCTTTATTTCATTTATGTTCAGTATTATTTCCAATAGTACCACAAAATGTCCATTAGGAGAGACTTCTGCTGAAATAGGCAGTTTTATTCATCTGCCTGGAGTAATTCAGTGCAATTAATTCCAACTTTGATAACCAGCAAGCACTTGTTCAATAGGTTATTTATTTAAAAGCAAATCAAGAAGAAATAAGCTTTACTGCTGATGAACAGAATGCTTAGATTTTAAAATGGCCAGGAGGCTACTGGTATTAATAAGCTTTGTCAAATTCATTTCCAGACATGGATGGAGGAGTTTGTACTATTTTTCTGTTCATGTCATAGTCTCTGTCAAGAGGCGAGATCATTCACCTTAGGGAAAGCTTACTGATGTGCAAGTATTTGAAAATAAAAAGGCAATGACAGACATTTAGCAGATTCACAAGGGAAAATAAACTCCTGAAGAATGTTCAGAAAAATTAAAGCGATAACAATGAAAGTGTTGAAAAGATTTAACCATTGCTATAATTTGGGGAAAAAACAGAAATACAAATATTGATAATAAAAGTCACAGAAACTCATGTTAAAACCAACGTGGATAAGGATTTACATAATTTGAGGCAAGCTGGGCCATGACTAGATGTGTCTTATAGACCATTCATTTATGTTATATTTACAGAGCTAAAATGCAAACACAAGACAAGTGGCACCATTTTGTTAGAGAATGTCTACTGTCAATGCACTTGATCATATGGGGCTTAATGGAGCATGATAGAAAGAACACTTCTCTAGGCAGCTAAAGCCTGGTCTCAAATGATACTTCTGAAATTTAGCAGCTGCATAACTATGGACAAATTACTGAAGAGCTCTCACCAATAGACATTGCTGAGATGATAGATACACTCTACATCTGTGCTGTCCAATAAGATAGTCCCAGCTTTATGTGGCTATTGAGCACCCGGCATCCAGCTAGTGCAACTGAGAAACTGAATTTTTAACTTTGGTAATTCTAATTAATTTTAATTTAAACGGCAATAAGTGGCTAATGGCTATAGTATTGGACAATGCAGTGCCACCTCAAGTGATTTCCACTTATATGAATTACAATGCTTTTAGTTGCAAGGCAGAAAATAAAATCTAACTTAAAGCTTAAACAACAAAGGGAATGTATTGGTTCATTTTAACTAAAAAGTCCAGAAGTAGAAAGTTCCAGGCATAGTTCAATCAAGTGCATTCTCTCTCTCGCTCGCTCGCTCTCTCTCTCTTTCTCTCTCTCTCTCTGTCTCTCTCTCTTTTTCCAGTACCCTTGCTTCTCCTTTATTTTTGTGTCTGGTCTTTTACCTTATTCTGGTTTCCCTGATGGTCACAGTCTGACTGCTGGAAGTAGTAACAGGGGTCATTTGCTTCTCATTCACATCTAGTAGGAGGCTAAGAGAGGGGAGCAATGCTTTTCACAAATACTTAAAACAAGCCCAGACTTTTGCTCTGGCAAGATCAATCTGAAATAACCAAGGCTGTGCACTGCTTGACTTGTACCAGGTTTCCTGCCTTTCCCCAAACTAATTACTTTGGAAAATGGACGGAGATTTTTGATGAATGTTGAAACTAAGGGTTTAATTAGGTAGGGAAGGGATGTTCACTTAAAGAGGAAATCTAGAAGCTGTTAGGAAGTAGAATAATAGGGAGTTAATGCTGAATAAGCATTTGATAATTTTCATTCCCATCATCTCAAAAGATTATTGGAATATAATCAATGATGTGATGTGCATAAAGCATCTAACAGTACCTGAAATGTTTAATCCCTTCTCATGTACATACCCCACCATTTCTATGTACTCTGGGAAACTAACTTAACTCTTTGATGCCTCAGTCTTCTCACATGGAAATACTTTACTGTTAAGATTCCTTCCAGCAGTAAAAATCTGTCAATGATAATTATTACTGACATTATGTAAACTAAAGGCACATAAATAAATATGTCAAAGGAGAGTCAACTATGTTTGGAGAGTCAACTATGTTTGAAAGCCTCGGATGAAAGCCTCGGATGGCTACAGGAACAAAATGTCATAGTTTCTCTGTAACTGCTCTGAGGAAGAGGCTCTGGTACAAGTGTTTCAATGAATAGAGAGGAGAAGATACACTGTTCCAATTTCTCAGCGTCAGATTTCTGGACTCAACTGTACTCAAGCCAATCTCTTTCACCCCTAAACGATGAATAGATAATAAAAACCAACCACATCTACCCTTGTAGCTCAATGGCATGATAGAGTCATCTGAGGCCCATCATTAGTAATTGAAATTTAATTGTGCTAGGTTGGAATTCAAGCATCTCTATTTTTAAAGTGATTTTAATGTGTAGCTATGGTTGAAAACACTATAATAATTTTCAGATAAACAGGAAGTGGAATCAAAAACATATACCACATCATTTAGTGTAGAATAGAAGGCCATAATAAGATGATGCAAAGACAGAAAATAAGCAATGTTACAACAGTACAAAATTATTCGACAAAAGATAGATGAAGAACACAGAAAAACATACTTCATCTGGGAACAACACATTTAGATAACTACTTCTTACCCCCAAGAAGATTTTAAAATTAATTCTATGAAATATAAAGATTATGTGACATTTCTTAAGTAGAACTAAAGAATTTATGAAAGAGAATACAGCCACAACAGACATTAAAACCAAATTAGAAGTAAAAGCCAGCATATCTGACAATAACAAAATCAAGTCAGTAAGATACCCTAAGTGTTTAAAAATAGCAAGGAGGATAGAGGAAAAGCACTGCAATGAATATCGTTAGAAACAAAAAGAGATTGGGAAAACAAACAATAAAAATCTATGGAGGGAACAGAACATACAGAATAAATAAATTACATTAGCTGTAATAAAAGATGATTTTCATGAAGTGAAAGAAAGCATAAATCTTCTGGTTAAATAGGCCCGCCATGTACCAGGAAAAAAAAGTATTTTAAAAACTGTGAATAATGAATCATATCCTTGTAAATTTATTATATTTCAAGAAAAACCAAAAAACCCTCGAAGTCCATAGTGCCTAATTTCTATTATATTTTCATTCGCTTACACTGATATCTTCTAACAAATAGATATCTGATAAAATAATTTTGTAAACAAAAAAATAGATTTTTTATTAAAGAAGAAACTTAGGCTGAAATAATTAAATCACTAAGGATGTATTTTAATTTTGTGTAAAAGGGGTAAGTAATCTAGAAATGTTATTCTCACATTTTTATTAAGAAATAAATTTTCAATTTGGCAAAGACTCTGTATTAGTCATGTATCTCCAGAGAAATAGAACCAATAGGATATTTGTGTCCAGATAGAGATAGGTAGTGATAGAGATTTACTATAAAAATTGACTCATGAAATTATGGAGGTCAAGAAGACCCATGATATGCCTTCTGTATTCTGGAGACCCAGAAAAGACTATGGTGCAGTTCAGTCTGAGTTCAAAGGCCTGAGAACCAGGGCATCTCTTAGTGTAACTTCTGAGAGGTAACAACATGCTAGCAGCCCTCCCTCGCTCTAGGCGCCTCCTTGGCCTTGGCGTCCACTCTGGCCGCACTTGAGGAACCCTTCAGCCCTGGGCTGCACTGTGGGAGCCCCTCTCTGGGCTGGCTGAGGCCAGAAGCAGCTCCCTTTGCTTGCGGGGAGGTGTGGAGGGAGAGGCACCGGGAGGAACCGGGGCTGCATGTGGTGCTCACAAGTCAGTGCGAGTTCCGGATGGGTGGGCTCAGCAGGCCCCACACTCAGAGGGGCCGGCCAGCGCCACCAGCCCTGGGCAGTGAGGGGCTTAGCACCCGGCCCAGCAGCTGTAGAGGGTGCATGGGGTCCCCCAGCACTGCCAGCCCACTCTGGCCTTGCTTGAATTCTCACCAGGCCTCAGCCACCTCCCCACGGGGCAGGGCTCAGGACCTGCAGCCCAAGCCCCAACCCATCCCCACCGGTGGGCTCCCATGCAGCCTGAGCCTTCCAGACAGGTGCCACCCCCTGCCCGGTCCCATCGACCACCCAAGGGCTATGGAGTGTGGGCACGCCACACGAGACTGGTGAGCAGCTTCACCTGTGGCCTTGGGGCAGGATTGCCTAGGCAAAGCCAGCTGGGCTCCTGAGTTCAGTGGGGATTTGGAGAACTTTTATGTCTAGCTAAAGGTGGTTTATAAATGCACCAATCAGCACTTTGTATCTAGCTCAAGGATTGCAAATGCACCAATCAGCACCCTGTGTCTAGCTCAAGGTTTGTAAACGCACCAATCAGTGCTCTGTGTCTAGCTAATCTAGTGGGTACTTGTAGAACTTTTATGTCTAGCTAAAGGTTTGTAAATGCACCAATCAGCACTTTGTATCTAGTTCAAGGATCGTAAATGCACCAATCAGCACTCTGTATCTAGCTCAAGGTTTGTAAACGCACCAATCAGCACCCTGTCAAAACAGACCAATCAGTTCTCTGTAAAATGGACCAATCAACAGGATGTGGTGGGGTCAGATAAGGGAATAAAAGCAGGCTGCCCAAGACAGCAACCCCAACCCACTAGGGTCCTGTCCATGCTGCAGAAGCTTTGTTCTTTTGCTTTTTGCAATAAATCTTGTTGCTGCTCACTCTTTGGGTCTGCGCTGCCTTTATGAGCTGTAATACAATGAAGGTATGCAGCATTACTCCTGAGGCCAGCAAGACCACAAACCCACCAGAAGAAACGAACAATTTCAGACGCTGCCTAAAAGAGCTGTAACACTCACTGCGAAGGTCTGCAGCTTCACTCCTAAAGTCAGGGAGCCCACGAACCCACCAGTAAGAAGAAACTCTGAACACACAGTCTTTAAGAACTGTAACACCGCGAGGGTCCACGGCTTCGTTCTTGAAGTCAGTGAAACCAAGAACCCACCAATTCCGGACACACTTCCATTCAGAGGCCAAAGACCTGAGAACTGGGTTCGGTGCCACTGGTGTAAGTCCTAAATCCAAAGGCCTGAGAACCAGGAGCTTTGATGTCCAAGGGCAGAAGATGAATGTCCCAGCTAAAGTAGAAAGAGAATTTACTCTTGCTCCACCTTTAGGTTCTATTCAGGGCCTCTAGAGTTTGGACAATGCCCACTCACGTTGGTGAGGGTGGATCTTCTTCACTCAGTTTATCGATTCAAATGCTCATCTCTTCTAGAAACACCATCACAGACACACCGAGAAACAATATTTTTCCAGCTATCCAGACATCTCTTAACCCAGTCAAACTGACACATAAAATTAGCTGTCACAGCCTCACATATAGTGATCACCTGTGCACATTTTTATAAAGATTAGAGATGTAATCTAAGGAGAGAACACAGAAAAAATATAGAATTATGATTTAAATGATTTCTACAGTCAGAGGAGAAAAAGATAATTATAAGATGATTTTGCACAATGTTTTATTATGCTAACAAGTATTTAACATTTTAAAACAATCAGCTATTTTATTTATCAATTTATTTTCTTTTATCCAATTTACCATCATTGATTCTATTCTGCTGTCTTTAGGCTTACCTTATGTTTCTTTTCAAACTTGAACATTTCATATTATTTTTATCATTTCTCATTTCTTCTATGTAACCTTTAGCCTCGTCTCAAAGGTTTTGATATGGAATATTTTACCATTGTTATTTACTAGACACATTACAACATCAGATTAAATATCTCTGAATCAGTAATTCACTATGAGAAAGTTTTTAAGTTTCAAATGGTTGTTTTCTCCCTCTCTTATCTTTATTTCCACATATACTGGTTTGTGGTCTGAAAATTTGACCTCTGTTTGTGTATTGAATGTAGCTTAAACAATAATAAATTATTATCTCACTTAAGAAGTTCAGGAGTAGAGATTTTCAGAGTTTGCTGTGCAAGTTGATGATACCATCCAGGACACTGTCTCTCCTTATGCTCTATCCACCTCCTGTATTGGCAGTGTCTGCCCTCATGGACCCAAGACAATTAGATTACAGCAATTCCCAGTGTCATTTTATGTCACAAACATGTCCAAAAGCAAGAAGGGAAAAAGAAGTGTTCTCACAAGTCTCATATCAGGGATAAAAATATTTTCTAGAAGGCCCAAAAGTGTTCTCCCTTTGATCTCACACACCCAACAATTACTAACAAGTAAGAATCAGATTGTTATCATCAACTTAGATCCATCATAGTTCATACACTGCTGTTAGCAAAAATGCCCACATTGGCATTCTGTTAACCAGAAAGAAGAGTGAATTATTACTGGGTGGATGCACAACCAACAATATCTGCTTTACAAATAATAAATACAATTTATCTACATAGATACATATAATCTCATATATTATATAATTATATATAATATACACTAATACATATTATGTTTTATATGTATATATTTTATATATATAAAATCTCACTGATATTTTTGGATTGCCTCTAAATTAATTTTGATTTTTTATATACTTAATCTGTGAAGAACTCAGAAAAAGGTGCTAAAGTCTCCAATTACTATTACACATTTGGATTGCCAATGTATTTTACTTTATACATTTTAGTTCTACATTTGTTTGTTGCAAAAGGTTGATGATGAAGTTTTATACACTGTGTAACATGTAGTGCTTATTGCAAGAAAAAGATCTCTGAATGTTAATACTTTTCACCTTGAATTCAATTTTATTTTTGTCAGATATTACTTTGTGATTTCTTTAGCCTTTCTGCCTCACTAAATGTGTGTGTTGCTTTTTATTTGTTTGTTTTGATGTGCTTTTTTATTAGGTAGGTGTCCCATTCACACTTACTAAGATGAGGAAAATATTTGGTCTTATTTTTATGTTAATGTTTTTTTGCTTTTCCTTCTTATGGCACTGAAATGTTTCTTTATGCTCTATTTTTGTTACATTATCTGTGTTTGCTAAGGTATACCTCACCCCTAGTAATTTGGAGTATAGGAATTCTATTTTATGTTTTACATTAGTTGCTTTTGTACGTCATAATAGCTTCTGAAGCAACTAATCTATTGATTCTCCTCTATAAAAATTCAAAATAGAAGTCATACATTAGATAATGATTTTAAAACTGATACACGAGTGGAAAATAGGTATTCCTGTGTAATTTTACAGAAGAGTAAATGTTGCAAGCCTTTTTGGAAGGCAATTTAATAGTTTATCAAATGCTCATATCCCATGTCTTAACAATTCCACTTCTAAGAATCTAAAAGAAATGCAGAAAAAAAGATACTCATACAATGTGATTTCATTATGATTCCAATGGTGATTCCATTATGAAGAGCCTTGTGTGTTATGGCAAAATGTGTGTGTGTGTGTTTATCATATCACTCAGGGGTCAACAAATATATGTGCATTTGTATCTTCATAAATATACGTGTATGTGTATCTTGCTAAAACAATGAGGAAAAATGCTATATACTGACATAGATCTATCAGAAATACAAAATTTAAAAAGCCCAAAGCAATAATTATTGTATGCTTTTCCATTGATGTTAAAATGTACATAAGCATAAATGTTTAAGTAAATGAATAGAAAATGTTCTAGAAACATACACTGAAAAGTATTAGCCATTATTACTTCTGGGAAGAAAAGTAGAATAGGGAAGTAAGAAGAGGAGATTATCATATGTCATTCTATATTTTGTTTTAAATGTTTACAATAAGAATGTAGTCATATAATTATTTTAAAAGGGATGTTTTAAAACCCATTTAGAAGAATAAATGTGTAAAACAGCTAGAATAATTCTAGAAATAAAAGATTTTCCCTAGTAGATATTAAAATAATATGCTTGACAAAAAGATCGAGAAATGAACTAACAGTTCATAAAAAGACTCAAGGGCCAGGCATGGTGGCTCAGGCCTGTAATTCCAGCACTTTGGGAGGCCGAGGCTGGCGGGTCACCTGAGGCAGGAGATCGAGATCAGCCTGGCCAACATGGCAAAACCCCATCCTTACGAAAAATACAAAAAAATTAGCTGGGTGGTGGCCTGCACCTGTAATTCTAGCTACTTGGGAAGCTGAGGCAGAAGAATCACTTGAACTTGGGAGGTGGAGGTTGCAGTGAGCCAAGATCCACGCCACTGTACTCCAGCCTAGGTGACAAGAGTGAAACTCCATCTCAAAAAAAAAAATAATAAAATAAAAATAAAAAGACTCAAGTATACGTGTCAATTTAATGGATCAAAAAGGTATAATATAAATTTTGTTCTTTAATAATAGAAACATTGAGAAATGTAAAACCATTTTTTAAAAAATGGTCAATACTCACTGTACACTAAATTATAGATTTATTAAATATTTAATTTTAGCAACAAAGCCATAAAAGCAATAGAAGAGAATACAGATAATCACTTTAATTATTTTGGGTTTGGAATGCTCTTTCTCAACATGAAAATTAAACCAGAAACTAGAACAACATAAAAAATGACAGGGTTATCTACATAAAAATGGAAACATTCTATATAAAAAATAAACATACCATACATAAGTTTTAAAGCAGAAAATAAGTTTGCTAAAAAGTA
Organism: Rhinopithecus bieti; assembly: GCF_001698545.2. NCBI lineage: Eukaryota > Metazoa > Chordata > Mammalia > Primates > Cercopithecidae > Rhinopithecus > Rhinopithecus bieti. Next base: position 10,668 of record NW_016807120.1, on the reverse strand, counting down.
TTTAGAAGATGAATAGCAAAGACTTAATATTCAGATATATAAAGAGTTCTTACCAATGAAGAAGTAAAAGATAAACGTGACCAAAGAATAAGGGGTAAACAGCAGGTATTCACATCAAGCTATCTTCAACTGCCTTGTCTTTGTAATTATAATTTCCAAGATTTTGCAATCTGCAGCCATTGATCCCAAAGACCTTATGACACACAAGCCACCAACAGTGTTGTCTAGAATTCAACCAACAGTAGATTTTCATACTTTGTGCAAGAGGAAATTAAACTGTGAAGCCTTTTGCTTAGCATACATTTGTTTTTCCCTGCACAAAGCCTACTTTGACAACAGAATTCTTTCCAAGAGAAGATAAAAGAAAAATGCTGTGGCATTAATTTAAACAAACATTGCCAATTAGTATTTTCATATTTCCTCTGGTCACTCTAGATAGTTTATGTTAGAAAATCGAAGGCAAAGCATCTTTTCTTCAATGATGCCTGCCTGCACTTGGCAAGCCCAGATGCTGCTCTGGGATTCTGAGAATCAATACCATTTCATTTTACTCATTCCCATTTGGATAGATATTTCACAGAAAGAGCAAGTCTACATCTATTCAAAATACTCATTTATTTGTTGTTTTGGCAAAACAGCTCATGAAGCTTGTTTTTGATAACCGTTGAATTTGATCAAATGTTTTTAGCAAGTTAAGATATTAGTGAAAGCATAGAACTAAAATTCCTGTTTTGAAATGTTTTCTTGGGAAGTAGCTAGGCATTATCATTCAAGCATTCACCATAGCAAGAAATACATTAATCAGTATGCGATAAGTACTGGCAGAAAGGAATTATAATTCAAGGAAACTTTTCTGAGTTCTAACTGTGTGCCAAGCCTTATTTCAAGCAGTGAGGAAACAGTATGTAACACAATACCTCCCAGCAGTTGTTGAGCTTCATTGTAGTGGACAGAAACAGATTGTATAGAAATAAACATATGAGCAAGGAGGATATCAGATGGTGAGTTCTATGGAACTGTACTGATGCACAGGAGAAAAAAGTCAGCCTTTGCCAGTAGCATCATTTTTTTCATTCTTTACAATAAAATTTATGTATATGTGAGTGTGTGTGTGAATATATACATATTTTGTAAATATTTACAGAGGGTGCCAGGTAAGCCCTTTATATGTATTCTCTCATTTTATCTTCATGGTAATTCTATATTGACAGGTATAGCTCTGGGTGTAGATAGATTTTTTGAATAAATACATTTTAATAATTTGTTTTATCACCCATTCTATATTATATTGTTATTGAAAAAAGAAGCTATGTCTTGTTATTTGTGCTTTCTCGATCCTACTTCACTTCTAAAAAAGTCTTTAATTCCCATGCCCTTATCTACATTTAGCAGCCCTCTCCACACTCCTCTTCCAATTTCTAGCTATTAGTAGTATTACATTTGGGAAGTTAGACACCCAGTTAATTTTCTATACATTTACGTATGTATAAACATTAACATTAAATTTATTTTTAAATAAGGGTATAATAATTCATAACAGGATTTTTACATTTGAAATAGAGCTTGAAGAATGTGTATAGGACTATCTTATTCTAAAAGTTGCATTGTCTTTATTGAATGAATGAAAGATACTTTATTGGATCCCCTCCATGGGGATAGACACTTAGGTCATTTATAATTCTTTCTCTGTTGTAAATAATATCGAAAAAAAAAAAACCTTTATGTACACATATTTGTACACATGTCAGCATGTTTACATGAAATACATTCCTGAAAGTAGAATTGTTGTAAATAATGAAAGGCCATTTATATTTTACAGATACTTCCAGGTTGCCTTTCAAAATGTTTCAGCAAGTTACAGTCCTACTAACATTTCTTCATATCTTTGGCAACACTCGATAACATAAATCTTTTTAACTGTCATTTTGAAAGCTTTTAAATTGCATTTCTCTTATTTTTAGTGTAAGTGTGTATGGTCATATAATCTTTTCTTCTGTAAATTGTGTGTTCATATCTTTTATCTATTTTTCTACTGGGATTTTGTAATGACTTGTTAGAGTTTGTCTCATATTCTGGATGTGGATTCTGTATATTGTAAATAGCTTTTTCTCAACTTATCTTTTTAATAGTAGCAAACATATATATAATATTTCATATGGGCCAGGTACTTTCTAAGGTACTTTACATATTAACTCATGTATGGCTTAACACTGGTCCTATGAGGAAGGTACTATTACCATCTCTAATTTACAGGTAAAAATCCAAGGCATGTACTGGTAAAAGTCTGAGACATTGAGCAATCACAAACTTACCCAAAGCCATATAACCAAGTTGAGGAACCAGAATCTAAACAATAGGCACTCTCGCTGCAAAGTCTGTACTTTTCAACACTAAGTTTAAAACTGAACATAAAATAAATCAATTCCTTTTCCTTTTATAGCTTCTGGGCTTCATATCGCTTACAAAAGGTTTTATCACATAAAAGTTAAAACATTTTCACAAATGCATTTAATAATTTTGGTTATAATTAACTATTAAAATAATCTAGAATTCATTGTAGAGCATGATGTAAGGTCTGAAGATTACATTATTTTTTCCAAGTGGGTAGCTAATTGTTCAAAATAACTTGAACAATTTGTAGGCTATCTTTTTTTCTACCAATTGAAAATTGCCTTTATTATAAAGTGAAAGTTTATCTACATACCGGTCTACTTCTTTTTTAAAAGAACAGATTATACATTTTTTTTTTATTTCAATACATGTTTAGGGAACACATGGTGTTTGGTTATATGAATAAGTTCTTTAGTGGTGATTTGTAAGATTTGGGTGCACCCATCACATCTGGGTCTACTCGTATAACCTCTATTCTATATCTTTGTTTGCCTATTTCTACACTACAACTGTACTGTTTTTACTACTATAGTTGATAGCATGCTAGATATCTCCTAGGGAAGACTCCTTTACTATGATTGTGCCTTTAAAACTTCTTTGGCTATCCTTATGCATATTTTCTTCCTCACACATTTGCTTTTTTCTTTCAATGTACCCTATGAAATTCCATTATGAAACATCATGCCATTCTTTTTTGTTTTTGTTTTTGAGACGGAATCTCACTCTGCAGCCCAAGCTGGAGTGCAGTGGCATGATCTCGGCTTACTCCAACCTCCACTCAAGCGATTCTCGTGCCTCAGCCTCCCTAGTAGCTGGGACTACAGGCACGCACCACCACGCCCAGCTAATTTTTTGTGTTTTAGTAGAGACGGAGTTTCACCATGTTGCCCAGGATGGTCTTGCACTCCTGAACTCAGGAGATCCACTCACCTCGGCCTCCCAAAGTGCTGAGATTACAGGCATCAGCCACCGTGCCCAGCTAAATTTTTTTTGTATTTTAGTAGAGACAGGGTTTCACTGTGTTAGGAGTGGTCTCGATCTCCTGACCTTCGTGATCCAATGCCTTGGCCTCCCAAAGTGCTGGGATTACAGGCGTGAGCCATCCATGCCAGACCCATATATGAAACCTTATTAGATTTAGACTCCGATTCGAAAGATAGGTAAATATTTATTTACTTTTATCAAGATGCATCAAATTTAGTTACCTTATATTTTTTTACTCTGTTATACATTAAAATAGACATATTTTCTTAATACTTGATTTGCGTTCTTAGAATAAACCATTCTTTACTATTATGCAATTATTATTCCTAACACCGCAAGCTCGATTTTTTTGTTCAGGAATTTTTTGATTTATGTTTATATAGTGAGCTTGTAACACTGGTTCACATCCTTCATGTACATGTTTGAAAGTATTATTTGGATCTTTCAGTTCACTAGAAGAGAGTTTTAGATACTCCTCAGTTTTTCATGGGAAGGCAATTATCAATAGGGTCTTTGGGCTGTATCCCATATTCATTTCTCATTTATAGTCATATATGTTTTCTTGTTCTTCTCTTTCAATAAACAGGAAATATATTTGTATATTTGTATATTCTGTGATTACTTGATAAACATAAATAATAAACTAATTGGCTTATTAAACTTAAACGTCCGTTTTCTCTGTTTGTTTTATCTCTTAAGTATTTTGTTATAAATGATTATTTATGTAACTTTTTTTGCACAATTTATTGTGTTTTGAATATCCATCTGTCCAATCTAGTTCGTTTCATCTAGTGTTTGATTACAGTATTACTGTTAGCAAGTAAATGATGCTTGCTGCCCAAATGCACTAAAAGCCAATATTATCACACCAGGTTCTTGAGAAAAGAGAAGCTTTTTATTGCAAGTCGACCAAGAAGACAGGAGTCTAGCTCGAATTTGTCTCCCCCTGCTGACTTTAAGGCAATAATTGTATTAGAAAAGATTTAGAGGGTGGAGTCTGAGAATTAATAGGTAATTTGTGGAAGGAAAGAAGAGGCCTGGAGGTTCCTTCTGGGTGCAGTTACTTTTTCATGCTTCTTCATGGGTCTCATGTACAAATTCAGGGCGAGTTCGTATAAAACATGTGATGTCTGCAAGCTCATTCTGCATAAACTCCAGTTGGCCATATTGGTTCTGAGAGTAGCTAGTTTTGTTATCTTACAAGCAGATAGTGATAGTGTCTCAACATTTCAACAAATTGTTTGCTTTCTTACCTACTATCCTGCAAACTCAAGGATTTCTATTAGTTACTATTTTCTTTAACTGTTTGGACATGGTTTTATTATGTTATTTGAATTTTTTATATTTTACTTATTTTATTCTGATAGTGATGAAGATCTATTTGCCTCCATTTATTTGTACCATAAATAGTGCTTCAGGGAACATGCTCAGGCACCCGTACAAGTGTTCCTGGGATATGTACCTAAGAGTTGATTTCCTGGATGTATTACTTATAAACTGCCGTGTAACAAATTATCCAAAACTTCGCAGCCTAAATCTTCAAACTTTTTTTTTTAAATCTCAGGGTATCTCTGGGCCTGGAATTGGGTAGCAGATGAGCTAAGTGGTTTTGGTGCAAAATCTCTATAAGATTCCAGTCCAGCTATTGCCTGGGGCCACAGTTATCCCAAGGTTAGGCTGACTAAGAATCCATTTCTAAGCTGACTAAGAATCCATTTCTAAACTTACTTACATGGGTATTGTTTAGAAGTTTCAATTCTTTGCTGCGTGGGACTCTCTGTAGTGCTGCTACTCACCATGGTAGCTGGATTCCCTGGAATGATAGTGATCTGAGAAGGAGAAACAAAAACAGAGAGAGAGGCAGGGTTAGAAGATAGAAAGTAGAGGAGAGGGAGATATTTTTGTCTTAGATAGGTAGGTAGGTAGACAGACAGACAGACAGATAAATAAATGAGAGGTGGGGAAATGAACAGAGAGGAAAGGATTAATAAAAATTTTATTTTATTTATTTATTTTATTAATAAAAATGAAACCTTTCGTTGTTTGTTTGATTTAATGCTTTCTCCTTTGTTCACTCCCAGATCTCTGTACTCTAACAACAACGATTCTGTTCCATTTAATGTATTTTTCATTGTTTATATATATCCCTGTGAGTGTGGGATGTGGGTTCACCACATTTTGTCAATCTATGTCCTCAAGTTACTCTCCTCCTCCACAAATATCAGTGCAATGAAAATCCTCACATAATCCCTGTGGTCTTTCTCTCTCTCTCTCTCCCCGACAGGCAGAGCTTGCAGTGAGCCTAGATGCGCCACTGCACTCCAGCCTGGGCAACAGAACAAGACTCCCTCTCAAAAAAAAACTTTAAAAAAAGTGTTGTGCTGGTCGGGAGGGGGATATACCAGAGGTAGAATTGCTAGATGATGGGTACATGGAAGCTGAGTCTGGACACTTAGTGCCAAATGCGAAATTGCTCTCCAGAAGGGCCACCCCAGCCTACGCTACCATCAGCAGGGCTTGAGGTTACTAGTTTCTCCTCATTCTTGTCAACACTTGGCATTACCCAGATTTTTGTCAGTCTAACAGCTGTATAATAATGCCTCATTTTAAATGAATTTGCATTCTATAATTCTGAATGATGCTGAGTATATTTTTACATGTTTATTAGCTTTTAGGATAGTCTAAGTTTGTTTGTTTGTTTGTTTTTAGGATAGTAAATAACACAAAACGCTGGCAATATTGATCAAGGTGAAAGATAGTAGATTAAAATAAACAAAATCCAGCTGTAAAATAGATACAACTACAGGGAGATAAAGTTGCCCAGAAAATTCTAAAAGTTTTCAGAGAAACAAATTATTAACAAACAAAAGAAAAAAAAATCAGAATTCCAGATTTCTCATTACCAACACCAGATACTAGAAAGAAATATAACAATATATTCAATGCTTTGATGGAACATTACTTTGAATCTAGAATTCTATCCTCAGCCTAATTATCCTACAATTGTGAAAGTAAAATAAGACATATTTAGATATGGGAAACCTGAAAAAGTTTACTATTCATGTACCTTCTTGGAAAGAATTCATTACAAGTAACTAGATTATAGCTCCCTATAGGTATATATCTTTCCCGGGGGAGGGAGGAAGGGAAGGAAGAAAGGAAAGAAAGGAAGGAAGGAAGGGAGGGAGGGACGGAAAGATGGAAGGAAGAAAGGAGTTTCTATGACTTTAGAGCCTATGTAGCAATGTCCTCCACCATAGTTTATTTTACTCCAAATAACTATATGCTTGATCTCTTAGTGGCAGAGTGGTAACATACTTAAAAGACTTTGCTGGGCTGGGAGTGGTGGCTCACACTTACAATCCCAGCACTTTAGGAGGCTGAGGGAGGAGGATCACTTGAACCCAGGAGTTCAAGACCAACCTGGGAAACATGGTGAAACCCCATCTCTACAAAAAAATTCAAAAATTAGCAGGGCGTGGTGGCGCATTCTTGTAGTCCCAGCTAGTTGGGAGGCTGAGGCAGGAGAATTACTTGATCCCAGGAGGCAGAGGCTTCAGCGAGCCAAGATCACATCACTGCATTCCAGCTTGGGCAGCAGAGCAAAACCCTGTCTCAAAAAATGAAAGAAAGAAAAAAGATTTTTCTGCTCTTCTGCTAGTTCTTCCAGAACATGGCATCTGCCTTCTTGTTCTCACATCTTTGACCTACTGAATTAGTACCCCAAAATAGGCCTGCTCTGAGCTGATATCTCACCTAGGATGTTTCATGCAACAGGATATTAATCAATCCTTGGTTTAAAAAAAAAAAGTGTTATGGGTTTGACAAAGTCGGAGGGACTTCTTTCCCATAGGCTTTCTCAGTCATTGCAATGTTTACCAAATGGATTTGGCCATGGTGCCCTTTAGGGATGGGGAGCATCTTGCAGAATTAGTGCTTTGAAAATCACTTTGGAAAACTCTGTTTCTTGTTTTAGACTCTTATGATCTATAATGTTCAATATTAAAATATGAAAACAGCATGCTTTGTTCCCTACTCAATGCCTAGTAAATAGTAGACATGCAATAAATATATTTTAATAAAAGAATAAATGAATGAGAGTATCAATTATTGTAAAAATGTTCTATTATAGAAGGTGGGTATTAAATCTATGATAAGCTATTGCTTCTATTTATTGTAGAGTGTGATTTTACCCAGAATCTAACAACTTCAAAAGAAAACAAAAATATCATCTTACTTATAATTGGATAATACACTGCCTATGAAACAAAATTTACCAAAATCCCTTACTTTTGTAACTTTAGTAAAAATCTTCAGGTGTGTTTACAGCCTTCTGTGGTAGAATCCAGTGGTGATTGTCCTCTACCAGCTTTAGGCTTATCATCAGTCTGGATCTTCGGGCCTTATCTGCAATGAAATTTCTATCAGTCTATATTTGTGTTGTGCTTAATTATATGAGTCTCAAATGCACTTATATTTCTTAGTTTGACCTGCCTCAACAATTAGATTTTATGTTCTTAAAAGGCAGTGTCCATGTCTTCTATTTCTTCTCTCTGTTGAGGTACAGTCTTTCTCTCAAGTTTGATGTGATCTTTAAAAATGCTCAGATTTATGTTTTTTAATGGATGCAAATAAATATTGTCATTGTCTGTAAAACGGAACAATACAGTCAATAGATTATAATTAAATGGAAGGGACGTTGTGAGATTTGGAGGATGATCACACAAAGACTTGCAACATCCAGCTGAAAACACAAAATTCCCTGGTAATGTGACCATCAGAACATCTATTTTGTTTTGTGAGAAATGATAATAAAATGGAATTAACCAGGCAATATTTATGAATTTGCTCTCTCTACAATTTCTCTTCCAATGCTCCTTTTTCCAAAATACTGGAAACTTTGGCATCCCTTATCAGCAGGGGGCAGACAACAAGGTATGACATTCTATGGACCTGACTTCAAGTGTTCTATTCTAGGAGCTTGAGAAAAAGATTTCTTTTCTCCCTTTATTTGTGAAAATGTGCGCATTGCTACCCACCTTCTCAGGCTGACAATAAACAAAGATTATACAAGATAAATTGTATAAGGTACATAACACAGCATGACTCGCTCTACAATTATTAACTTCTTCCACTTTCCCACATATCCATCTCAACAGCACCTACTCCAACACAACTTCTTGACAAAATATCTACTATCTATTATTAAAGCTAAGTTTCTTTCCTCTAAAGAAAGTCTTGAATACATTCATCTTTTTTCTTTTTTTTTATTGTTTGAACTATATTTAGACAGAAAATTTCTAACATAACATACCTTTGTGTTGTCTATCGGCCGACTTCAACATAAGCCACTTCAACATTCTATTCTACTTTATTTGCAGTTCTAACAATCTCAGTGTTCATAAAGGACCTGGCAACCTAACAATGGAGTTAGAAATTGGAAATTTGCTACTTTCAAATATTCTTACTTTTCTTTAATCTATGTTTTTAACAATTATTTTTCTTTATTTTCTTTCTTTATTGAAACAATGGAATGCTCAACAAAGTACATTTCATCATAGTAAATTAGACTTAGATAAGTAGAAAAGAATGCAATTAAGAAAGCTTTCTATTTGCTTCCATTTTAACGAAAGATTGTGAAGTTGACATGACCTCTTACACAAGGTTCAGCTGTGGTGTTTTGAATTACCTAACAAATAAAAAATTCATGGGAGACATTCAGCTACACTGTTGGACCTTAGCTACTTTCTTCTGTCTTCTAGTAAACATTCCTGACACATTTGGCTCTTGTGAATCTATAAGTGCATGTGAAGAGAGGTTGGGGTGAGTAGGAGGAGTAAGTAGAAGAGATGGAAAGAAATGAGAGAGAAGGGATAAGAGTAAAATATTTTCTGTTCAGAACCACATACATTACTAAAAATGCATTACCCTTTGTACTTGTGAAAGATAGGTTCTTTATGCTTTCCACACCCAAGTTTAGATGGGACAGCTAAATGAAGACATTTTCCTTTAGAAAAGCCACAAATCATTTTTTAAAGCATGAATTAATAAGAGATTTTGCAGCAATATTACTCTGTTACTGTCCAGTTCTCAAAATGGAAATCTATAGAATACCAGTTCTTTTTTAGTTAGGAAGTAAATGAGCACATGAAGTCCCTTTCCAAACATTTCTCCATTGCAAGCATTTTAAATAATTTCTCCAAGGGAAGTACTATATATTCTGAGTGAATAGCATGACATTATGAACTACATCTAACATCAGATTTTTCTTCAACAGGCCTGTCAGTGCTCTTTAGTTCCACTGTAATGAAATGAAAATCGTGGGAGCTTGGAAGAAATATCTTCCTCACCCTGATACTCTATTAACTGGGGAATTGTACTATTTTCTTCACCATGGCAACAAACACACTCAATAGAGTTAGTGCTCACCTTTACTGCACAGGGTGATGGGGAAAAATGGAAACAAAGAAAAGTGAAGCAAATAAAGATTTCAGAAAGCAATGAGTTAAGGAAATCATGAACCCAGGGCAGTGTGAGCTTGATGATCAGCATTAAGGGCCTTGTTTCAAACAAATTTTACTAGACTAGGTAACATGACCTAGAGAAGACTTTCAGTTTATACTTGATTAAATCTCAGAATAGGTGACTTACAATGTCAGCCAGTCAACTGAAAGGTGAACTTAAATGGTCTCATTTTACAGGAAGGTTAATGTCAGTAAAAGGCATAGATTGACCAGTAATCTTGAAATAAGGCTCTGAATTACTCATATACACCATCATTAAAAAGCAAAGAACTTGTTCTCATCAGCACATACAATTATTTGAATGATTTTGAAGGAATCAAGGCTGATTTGCGCTATGAAATATTTTAGCCATATTTTCCTTTTTTTCCAGAAAATAGAGCTTAGCTTAAAATGTAAGATATTCTATACTCTACTCAATTTATATTGTTCAAAATATTCCAGGCCATCCATCTTCCCCTGACATTTTGAGGTTTGTAACGGGTTGTATTTCTCTAGGACATTCTGGTACAGGCAAAACCACCAGAAACGGGGCCAAGTGGTTATTTCCTGTTCTGCAAAAACGAAAAAAAGAATCAGAGTTTTATTTTGTCACATGAGAAGCAATGCGAGAATTGATAAAAGAAATATCAGTTAAACAGAAATCAAATCATTGCATTATAGCCAGGAAGTCAAGAAAAAAAAATGTTTAAATCATGGGATTTGACCTATGTGGGATTTCCAAGATTTAAAAGGAAAAGAAAATTAAAAAACCAATTTGGTCATCTATCTT
>NW_016807119.1:9585-19283 GCF_001698545.2 Rhinopithecus bieti | reverse complement strand
ATGGAAAAACATTTCTTGCTCATGGATAGGAAGAATCAATATCTTGAAAATGGCCATAGTGCCCAAGGTAATTTATAAATTCAATGCTTTTCGCATCAAGCTACCATTGACTTTCTTCACAGAATTTGAAAAAAACAACTTTAAATTTCCTATGGAATTAAAAAAGAGCTTGCATATCCAAGACGATTCTAAGCACAAAGAACAATGCTGGAGGCATCACACTACCTCACTTCAAACTATACTACAAGGCTACTGTAACCAAAACAGCATGGTGCTGGTACCAAAACAGATATATAGAACAATGGAACAGAACACAGGCCTCAGAAGTAACACCACACATCTGCAACCATCTGATCTTTGACAAACTTGACACAAACAAGCAATGGGGAAAGGGTTCACTATTTAATAAGTGGTGTTATAAAACTTTATAGCCATATGCAGAAAACTGAAACTGGAACACTTCCTTATACCTTATACAAAACACAAGATGAATTAAAGACTTGAACATAAGACCTAAAACCATAAATATCCTAGAAGAAAATGTAGGCAATACCATTCAGGACTTAGGCATGGACAAAACTTCATGACTAAAACACCAAAAGCAATGGCAACAAAAGACAAAATTGACGAATGGGGTCTAATTAAACTAACGAGCTTCTACACAGCAAAATAAACTATCAGAGTGTACAGGGAACCTACAGAATGGGAGAAAATTCTGCAATCTATCCATCTGACAAGGTGCTAGTATCCAGAATCTACAAAGAACTTAAACATGATTATAAGAAAAAATAAACAAAACATACAACCTCCCTCAAAATTGGGCAAAGGATAAAACAGATGCTTCTCAAAAGAAGGCATTTATGCAGGCAACAAATATATAAAAAAATGCACATCATCACTGGTCGTTAGAGAAATGCAAATCAAAACCACAATGAGATACCATCTCACACCACTTACAATGGCCATCATTAAAAGTCAGGAAACAACAGATGCTTGGGAGGATGTGGAGAAATAAGAATGCTTTTACACTGTCGGTGGGAGTGTAAATTAGTTCAACCATTTTGGAAGACTTTGTGGGGATTCCTCAAGGATCTAGAACTCAAAATACCTTTTGACCCTACAATCCTATTACTAGGTATATGCACCAAGGATTATAAATCATTCTCTGATAAAGACACATGCACACGTATGTTTACTGCAGCCCTATTCACAATAGCAAAGACTTGGAATGAACCCAAGTGTCCCTCAATGATAGACTGGATAAAGAAAATGTGGCACATATACACCATGGAATACCATGCAGTCATAAAAAAAGGATGAGTTCGTATCCTTTGCAGGGACATGGATGAAACTGCAAACCTTCATTCTCAGCAAACTAACACAGGAGCAGAAAATCAAACACTGCATGTGCTCACTCATAATTGGGAGATGAACAATGAGAACGCATGGACACAGGGAGGGGAACATCACACACTGGAGCCTGTCATGGGGTGGGGACTGGGGAGGAATAGCATTAGGAGAAATGCCTAATATAGGTGACAGTTGATGGGTGCAACAAACCACCATGGCACGTTTGTACCTATGTAACAAAACTGTACGTTCTGCACATGTACTCCAGAACTTAAAGTATAATAATAAAAGAAAAAAAAGATGCATTATCATGTTGTTTGATATATGTATTTTTTGAAATAGGCACTTACAGCTATAAACTTTCCTCTCAGTACCGATTTCTCTGTATCCCTTAGTAATGCTGTATTTTCATTATCATTTTGTTTCAAGAAATTTTTAAATTTCCTTCTAGTTTCTTCATTAAGGAAGAACTTATGTCATTCAGGATCATGCTTGCCTTAATTTGCCATTTGTTTTTCTTAGTTTCCAAAATTCCATTGGTTTTGGTATTTCCTGGTTTTATTACATTGTGGTCAAGAAGATTGCTTGATAATATTTCATCTTTTAAAAGGTTTTGAGACTTTTTGGACTTAAAGTAGGTCTATCCTTGAAATGAGCCATGTGCTGCTGTGGAAAAGTATATGCAATTTGCAACTGGTTGGACAAATAATCTGGTAAATTTTTTGTTAAGGTCCATTTCATCTATAGTCAGATAAGTCCAATGTTCCTTTGTTGATTTTCCTATCAGCAAGATGTGTCAGTGTTGAGAATGGGGTGTAAAATTACCAGCTTTTTTTTTATTGGAGTATTTTGTCTCCTTATAGCTATATAATATTTGCTTTACATACTATACAGTTTCTGGTGTTAGATGCACATGTGTATACAATTTTTTAATTCTCTTGCTAATTGACCATCTTTATATAGTAACTTTCTTTGTCTCTTCTTTCAGTTTTCATATTAAAATCTATTTTTTGGCTGTTACAACTGTAGCTATTCTGTTCTTCTGTTTTATTGGTAGGAATTTTTTTACATCTGTTTATATTTCAGTTGATGTGTGTCTTATATGATGAAGTACATTTTCTGTAGGCAACAGACTATTGGCATCATCATTTTTCCTTATTTAGCCAGACTATGCCTTTTGATTAGATAGTTTACTTCATTTACTTTCCAATGTTAAATTATTAATAATAAAATTACTCCTGCCATTTGTTACCGTTCTTCTTGTTGTTTTGGTCACCTTTGCTTTTCTCCCTTTACCTTGCTTCTCATTTTAAGTAAAAAAAGTAAATTTTTCTGAATGGTATTGACTTAATTTTTTGCTTTTCAATTTTTTTATCCATTGTATGGTTTTTGTGATTTGAGGTTATGCATGAGACTTGCAAGTACTATCACATAAATATCATTTTAAGCTTTTAGCAACACTTGTTGCATCACAAACAAAGCAAAAATCAAAAGATGTATAAAAATGCAACACATTAATGAATATTCCGCCACTTTTTCACTTGTTGTTTCTATCAGACTTCATCATACTGTTATGCCCTTCAAAAGTTGTTGTAGTTATTATTTTTTAATTTATTCATTATTTAGTCTTTACTTAAGGTAAGAGTAGTTTATGATACACAGTTCGTAGTGTTATGTGTTTTTCTGTGTGCCTTTTGTCCAGTGAGTTTTATACCTTCAGATTGATGCTTTATTGCTCATTAAAATATTTTCTTTTTTTATATATCATATCCCTCCTTTTAACATTTCTTGTATCGGGTGTTGATGAAATCCCTCAGCTTTTGTCCTGTCTGTTGGAGTCTGATTCTCCTTAATGTTTGAAGGATATTGTATTGGTCACTTTCACACCTGCTGTAAAGATATCTATCTGAGACTGGTTAATTATAACAAAAAAGCAGTTTAATTGACTCACATTCACATTATGAGGAACCTCAGGAAACTTAAATTAGGCCAGAAGTAGGGGAAGCAAAGAACCGTCTCTTCATATGGTGGTCAGGAGAGAGAAGTGAAGCAATGAAATGCAAGGATGCTTATAAACCATCACAGATCTTGTGAGAACTCCACTCACTATCATGAGAACAACATAGAACAAACTGCTCCCATGATCCAATCACCTCCAGCTAGGTCTCTTTCTCAACACTTGGGGATTACAATTCAAGGTGAGATTTGGGTGGGGACACAAAGCCTAATAATATCATTCTGCCTCTAGCCCCTCCTGAATCTCATGTCTCTTTTACACTTCAAAACCAATCATGCCTTCCCAACAGTACACCAAAGTCTTAATTCATTCCAGCAATAACCCAAAAGTCCAAGTCTAAACTCTCATCTGAGACAAGGCAAGTCTCTCCTACCTAGGAGCTTGTAAAATCAAAAGCAAGTTAGCTACTTTCAAGATACAATGGGGGTAGAGGGATGATATAAATGCTCCCATTCCAAATAGGAGACACTGGCCAAAACAAAGAGGCTACAGAACGCATGCAAGTCCAAAATCCAGTGGGGGCAGTCATTAAATCTTAAAGTTTCAGAATAATCTGCTTTAACTGCGTGTCTCACACCCAGGTAACACTGACACAAGAGGTTGGCCCCCAGGGCCTTGGGCAGCTCTGCTCCTGTGGCTTTGGAGGGTATAGCCCCCTTCCCTGGCTGCTTTCACGGCTGGCATTGAGTGTCTGTGCCTTTTCTAGGTGCATGGTGCAAACTGTCAGTGGATCCACCATTCTGGGGTCTGGAGAATGGTGACCCTCTTCTCACAGCTCCACTAGGTCATGCCCTATTGGGGACTCTGTGTGGGGCACCCAATCCCTCTTTTCCCCTTTGCACTGTCCTAGCAGAAGTTCTTCTTGAAGGCTCTGACTCTGAATCACACCTCTGTCGGGGCATTCAGGAATTTCCATCCATCCTCTGAAATATAGGTAGAGATTCCCAAACCTCAATCCTTGAATTTTGTGCATCCCCACGGGCACAACACCACATGAAAGCTACCAAGCCTTGGGGCTTGCACCCTCGGAAGCAATGGCCTGAGCTGGAGTGACTTGAAGGGCATGAAGTCCCAAGGCTGCACACAGCAGGGTCCCCTGAACCCAGGCCATGAAACCAACCCATGAAACCAATATTCCCTCATGGGTCTCTGGGCCTGTGATGGGAGGGGCTGTTGTGAAGATCTCTGACTACCCTGGAGACTTTTTTTTCATTGTCTTGGCATTAACATTTGGCTCTTCGTTATTTATGCAAATTTCTGCAGCTAGCTTAAATTTTACCCAAGAAAATGGGTTCTATTTTTTATCACATTATTGGGCTGCAAATTTTCCAGTTTCATGCTCTGCTTCATTTATAAACATAAGTTCCAATTTCAAGCCATCTCCTTTTGAACATATGTAAGTGAATGCTTTTGGAATAATCCAGGTCATATCTTGAATACTTTGCTGCATAGAAATTTCTTCTGCCAGATACCCTAAATCATCCTTCTCACGTTCAAATTTCCACAGATCTCTAATGTAAGAGCAAAATGCCACCAGCCATTTTTCTTAAATATAGCATGAGTGACCTTTACTCTAGTTCTCAATAAGTTTCTCATCTCCATATGAGACTACCTCAACCTGGACTTCATTGTTCACATCACTATTAGCATTTTGGTCAAAACCATTCAACAAGTCTCCAGGAAGCTGCAAACCTTCTCACATCTTCATGTTTTATTCTGGGCTCTTCACACAGTTCCAGACTCTGTCTGTTACCCAGTTCCAAAGTCTCTTCCACATTTTCAAGTATCTTAATGGCAGTACCCCACTCTCTGTTGCACCAATTTACTGTTTTAGTCTGTTTTCACACTGCTATAAATATACTACTTGAGACTGGGTAATTTGTAAAGAAAAGAGGTTTAATGGACTCACAGTTCTGCATGGCTGGGGAGCCTCAGAAATGTTACAGTTATGGTGGAAAGTGAAGGGGAATCAAGGACCTTTTTCACATGGCGACAGGAGAGAGAAGTACAAGTAGGGGAGATGCCAGATGCTTATAAAACCATCAGATTTCCTGAGAACTCACTCATTTTCATGAGAACAATATAGGGGAAGCTGCCTCCATGATCCAATCACCTCCCACCAGGTCTCTCTCTCAACACTTGTGGATTACAATTCAAGATGAGATTTGGGTGAAGACACAAAGCCTACCATATCAGATGTTATCACTAAATATACTATTCTCAGGAAAAAAATATTTTTTTCAGCACTTTAAATATGTCATGCCAGTGTCTCCTTACCTGTAAGTTTTCCACTGAGAAGTCTGTTGTCAGATGTATTTTACCTCCATTGTATGTTATTGTTTGTTGTATTTTGCTGCTTTAAAAATTTTTCCTTATTCTTGACCTTTAGGAGTTCAATTATTAAATGCTTTGAGGTAGTCTTTCTGTGTTAAATCTACTTGGTGTTCTATAACCTTGTACTTGGATGCTTATATCTTTATTGAGACTTGGGACATTCTCTCTTGTTATCCCTTTAACTAAACTTTTTACCCCCATTTCTCTCTCTATGTTATCTTTAAGTCCAACAAATTTCAGATTTGTACTTTTCAGGCTATCTTCTAGATTCTGTACGCATGCTTCTTTTTTTAAGTGCATTTTTTGTATTTTCTGACTGTGCATTTTCAAATAGCCTGTCTTCAAGCTCACTAATTCTGCCTTATGCTTGATCAATTCGACTATTATGAGACTCTTATGCATTCTTTCTGTATGTGAATAGCATATTTCAACCCCAGGATTTCTGCTTGATTACTTATTTCATTTTCTTTGTTAAATTTATCTGATATACTTCTGAATTTCTTCTCTGATACCTTAAAATTCTTTGCATTTTCTCAACACATCAATTTTGAATTTTCTTTCCTAAGTCACATATCTCCCTTTCTCCAAGATTGGTCCCTTCTTTCTTATTCAGTTCATTTGGTAAGGTCATGTTTTCACAGATGTTTATAATATTTGGGAATGTTTATTTTCTTCTGGATATGAAGAGAGGTGTTTATCTTACTCTTTCACTTCTGGGATTGCTTGTACTCATTTTTCTTGGAAAGGCTTTCCAGGTATTCAAAAGGACTTGGGTGTTGTGGTTTTAGCTCTAGTTTAATTAGGGGACACTCCAAGCACACTAACACTGTGGTTCTTGCGGACCTGTAGAGGTATCACCTTGGTGGTCTTGGATGAGTTCTAGAAGTGTTCTATGGATTACCAGGCAGAAACTCTTGTTCTCTTTCCTTACTTTCTTCCAAACAAATGGAATCTCTCTCTTTATACTGAGCTACTTGGAGTTGGGGGTGCTAAATCCAATAAAGTCCAATAACACAAGTGGCCTTGTGGCCACCACGTTAGGACTGTTCTGTCAGACCTGAATCCAGAACAACACTGGGTCACACCCAAGGTCCTCATTGACCGGGTAAAACCAACCAAGTTTGTTTTTCCCTTTAGGGCAGCAAGTTCTCTCAGGCTCCAAGTGAGTCTAGAGATACCATCTGGGAGCCAGAGACTGGAGTCAAATCTCTTGATGCACTATTATATTGCAACTATGCTGGCACTTAAATTATGAGTTGCAGTCCTTCTCACTCCTATTTTCTCTTTCCACATGCAAAGGAACCTCACCTCATGGCCGCCACCACCACAGTCCCATGGGTAGTACTGCCAGGTTGCTGCAGATGTTCTCTTAGGGACTAAGGGCTCTTAAGTCAACTTGAGTTTAATGCTTTTTGGCCTGAGTCTTACAATCCAGGGCTGTGGGCTTCCCTTTGGCCCAGGGAAGGTCCGGGAATGCCATCTAAGACCCGACGCCTGGAATTGGGACCACAAGAGCCCCCTTGATACTCTACACTCCTGTGGTCAAGTTGGTACCTAAGGTGCAATACAAAGACTCCTTTACTTTCCCATCTGCTTTTTTCAAAGGCCCACAGCATACTATCTGGATATTACTGCTGATTATTCAAGGTCCTAGCATGATAAGTGATCAGGTGATGAGTCCTGCCAGGACTGGGTCTTTTCTTTCAAGGCAATAGGTTTACTTCTGTCCCAGGTTGTCTTAAGAAATGTCATCTGAGATATATAACCTGAAAGAGTAACCCTCATGATTCTGACTAGAGTCATATTCTACTGAGCCTTAGCTGGTATTGAATATGTAAGACCAAGTCCTGCCCACTTTTCCCTATCCTCTTTTCGGGTGGAAGTAAGGGGTCTCTTTTGGAACTATGAACTGTGCAGCATGGAGTTTGGGGAGGGATGGTGCAAGCACTCCCTTAGTCACTCAGGTTGTTTTCTCAGTAGGTCACATGCCTTTCAACTCCGTATGCTCTGAGCTCAGTTCAGCACTAGGACTCACCTATGAGTTGCAGCCCTGGTTGCCTGGACTGCCTTTCAAGTTTATTTTGGTCTCCAGAGTGCTTTAGTCTGTGGTATAAAACTTGCCAGAACTCAAATTCTGACCACTTGGATGGGCAATTTCCCTCTGGCTTTAAATGCTCCCTTGGAGGGTGGGTCTCAGCTGAGTTCAACCCGGTTTTGCTTTCTGCTGTGACAGGGTTGCACTGATTTTACTCAAATGCCTCACAAGTGCTGTGCTCTCCCTCTCCTGAGAATACAGATTTGTTCTCCTCTCCACATGGCCACTGTCAGGGGATACAGGAGGTGTGGCATCAGTGATTCAAGACTGTATTTTCTGCCATATTTCAGTGCCTCTTTCAGAAATATGGAGCTAAAACCATGTACTGTGATTGCTTACCTGATTTTTAGTTCTTATGAAGATGCTGTGTGTGTGTGTGTGTGTGTGTGTGTGTGTGTGTGTGTGTGTGTGTAGAGAGAGAGTTATTAAATTGCTGTTCTTGCAGGGGGGACAATTGGTGGAGCCTTCTATTTGGCCATCTTGTTCCACCCATCTTGTTTTTATTTCTTGTGAGTACATACCTAGCAGTAAAATTGATGGACCATATAGTAACTTTATATTAAAATATTTGAGGAAGTGACAGATTGCTTTCTAGAGTGGCTCTACTATTTTACATTTCTACCAGCAGTGTATGCGTGCTCCAAACTTTCCACATTCTTGCCAACACTTATTATTGTTTTTCCACTTTTTATTATACCCATGTGCTGTAAATATGCTCATTGACTATGTTAATTTTTTTGGATAAATGTTTATTAAATTCCTTTGTCTATTTAAAAATACTGTGTTGTTTGGCATTTTCCTGTTATGTGTTGAGTTATTTATGTATTTTATATACAAATACCTTACCAAAATTATGCCTTCAAAACATTTTCTCCCATTCTTTGGGTTGTTTTCACTTTTCTTATGATGTTTTGAAACATATGCACTTTTATTTCTGATGAAGTCCAATTTATTAATATTTTGTTGTGTGTGTTTTGATGTCATCCTGCATTTTCACTAAAGGTCACAAAGATTTATTCCTATGTTGTTGTTTTCTTAAAAAAATTATATATTTAACATTTAATTTGTGTTTTTTATCTTTAATTTCTTTGATGTTTTGTAACTTTTAGTTTATAAGTCTTACAGATGTAAATTCATTTCTATGTAGTTTATTACATTTTATGCTATTTTAAAAAATTGTTATTTTAATCTAGTTTTTGGATTGTTCATGATTCGATTATCTCCAACCAAGTCTCTCTCAGAACACGTGGAAATTATGGGAGCTACAATTAAAGAAGAGATCTGGGTGGGGACACAGTCAAACCATATAATTTCACCCCTGGCCCATCCCAAATCCCATGTCCTCCTATTTTCAAACCAATCATGCCTTCCCAACAGTCCCCCAAGACTTAACTCATTTTAGTACTAACTCATAGCCCACAGTCCAAAGTCTCACATGAGACATGGCATGTTCCTTCAACCTAGGAGCCTATAAAATCAAAAGTAAGTTAGTTACTTCCAAGATACAATGGGAATACAGGCATTGGATAAATGCTCCCATTCCAAGTGGAAGAAATTTGCCAAAACAAAGAGGCTGCAGGACCCATGCAAGTCCAAAATCCAGAAGGGCAATCAAATCTTAAAGCTCCAGAATAATCTCTTTGAAGCAATTGTGAATGGAAGTTCATTCCTGATTTGGCTCTCTGCTTGTCTGTTACTGGTGTATAAGAATGTTTGTGATTTTTGCACATTAATTTTGTATCCTGAGACTTTGCTGAAGTTGCTTATCAGCTTAAGGAGATTTTGGGCTGAGACAATGGGGTTTTCTAAATATACAATCATGTCATCTGCAAACAGGGACAATTTGACTTCTTCTTTTCCTAACTGGATACCCTTGATTTCTTTCTCTTGCCTGATTGCCCT
>NW_016807119.1:5235-7843 GCF_001698545.2 Rhinopithecus bieti | reverse complement strand
AAAAAAAAAAAAAAAAAAAAAAAAAAAAGCTCCAGAATAATCTACTTTGACTCTGTGTTTCACGTCTAGGTCACACTAATGCAAGAGGTGGGTTCCCATAGTCTTGGACAGCTCTGCCCCTGTAGCTTTACAGGGTACAGCTTCCCTTCCAGCTGCTTTCACAGGCAGGTGTTGATTGCAGCTTTTCTAGGTGTGCAGTGCAAGCTGTCAATGTATCTATCATTCTGGGTCCTGTGACTTTGGAGGGTATAGACCCATTCCATGGCTGCTTTCACAGCTGGCATTGAGTGTCTGTGACTTTTCTAGGTGCATGGTGCAAACTGTCAGTGGAGCTACCATTCTGGGGTCTGCAGAATGGTTGCCCTCTTCTCACACCTCCACTAGGCAGTGCCCCAGTGGGGACTCTGTGTGGGGCCTCCAATCTCACATTTCCCCTTTGAACTGCCCTAGCAGAGATTCTCCGTGAGGCCCCACCCCTGCATGAAACACCTACCTGGACATCCAGGCATTTTCATACATCCTCTAAAATCTAGGCAGAGGTTCCCAAACCTCAATTCTTGACTTCTGTGCACTGGCAGTCTCAAAACCATGTGGAAGCTTCCAAGGTTTGGGGCTTGCACCCTCTGAAGCCACAGCCTGAGTTGCATCTTGGCCTCTTTTATCCATGATTAAAGTTGCTGGGACTCAAGGCACCAAGTCCCTAAGCTGCACACAACAGGAGGGTTCTTCCCCTGCCCACAAACCATTTTTTTTTCTCTTAAATCTTTCAGCCTGTGCTGGGAGGGGCTATTGCAAAGGTCTCTGACGTGCCCTGGAGATATTTTCCACATTGTCTTGATAATTAGCATTTGGCTCCTCCTTACTTAAGCAAATTTCTGCAGCCTGCTTGAATTTCTCCTCAAAAAATGCGTTTCTTTTCTATCACATCACCAGGCTGCAAATTTTCTGAAATTTTATGCTGTTTCCATTTTAAAGTTGAATGCTTTTAACAGCACCAAAGTTACCCTTTAAATGATTTGATGCTTAGAAATGTCTTTTGCCAGATACCCTAAATCATCTCCCTCAAGTTCAAAGTGTCGCAAATTTCTGGGGCAAGGGCAAAATGCCACCACTCTCTTTGCTAAAACATAGCAAGAGTCTCCTTTACTCCAGTTCTTAACAAGTTCCTCATCTCCATCAGAGACCACCTCAGCCTAGATTTTATTGTTTATATCACTATCAGCATTTTTGTCAAAGCCATTCAACAAGTCTCTAGGAAGTTCCAAACTTTCTCACATTTTCCTGTCTTCTTCTGAGCTCTCCAAACTGTTTCAACCTCTGCCTGTTACCTGGTTCTGAAGTCGCTTCCACATTTTCAGGTATCTTTACAGCAGTGCCCCGCTCCTGGTACCAGTTTACTGCATAAGTCTGTTTTCATGATGCTAACAAATTCATACATGAGACTGGGTAATTTATAAAGAAAAAGAGGTTAAATGGACTCACAGTTTCATGAGCTGGGGAGGCCTCACAATCATGGCAGAAGGTGAAAGGGACATCTTACATGGCAGCAGGCAAGAGAGAGAATGAGAGCCAAGTGAAAAGGGTTTCTATTTATAAAACCGTCAGATCTCATGAGACTTATTCACTACCACGACATCAGTATGAGAAAACTGCCCCATGATTCAATTATTTTCACCAGGTCCCTTCCACAACATGTGGGAATTATGGGAGCTACAATCAAAGATGAGATTTGAGTGGGAACACAGCCAAATCATATTATATGGCATATTATGCTAATTGATTTTCAAATGTTTAACCAACTTTGCATTTGTGGGATAAATTCTAATTTGGCATGGCATGAGATCATTTTTATATGTTGCAGTATTCATTTAACTAGTATGAAGTTCTGCATTTTAACTTCTATAGTAAGAGGGGATATTGCTCTGTAGTTTTTTTAGTAATGTTTTGTTTGGTTTTGTTTCAGGGTAATACTGGTCTCATGGATTGAGCAGAGAAGTAGTTTTGATTCTCTATTTTTTGAAATTTTACAAAAGATTGGTATGCAGTATTTAATGTTTTGTAGAATTTACCAGTAATGTCATCTGATTTGGCTTTTGTTTGTGAGGTTTTCTTACACTAATTCACTCCCTTTACTTTTTACAGATTTACTCAGATTTTCTATTAATTCTTGAGTCAATTTTGGTAGTTTGTACCTTTCTAACAACTTGTCAGTTCCAGGTAATTTGTCTAACTTTTTGGCAAGCCATTGTTTATATCATTCTCTTACAGTTCTTTTATTTCTGTTTGGTTTTAGTGATGTTTCTTATTTTATTACTTATTTTAGTTTTTTATCAATTTTTTTCCCTCAGTCTAACAAAGATTTTGTCAATTTTGTTGTCTTTTTTCAAAGACAATGCTTTTGATTTTATCAACCTTCTCTTTTTTTATATTTTATATTGTATTTACTTCCATTCTAGTCTGCTTTTAAAATTTGGTTTGATATCTTTCAAGTTTCTTAAGATGAAAGGTTAAATTATTCGTTTCAAATATTTACTCTTTTAAAATATAGATGTGGCTATAAATTTTCCTCTAAGGACCACTTTTTTTCTTTCTGTTCTTCAGATTGCAT
>NW_016807119.1:0-1195 GCF_001698545.2 Rhinopithecus bieti | reverse complement strand
TTTTTTTTTTTTTTTTTTTTTTTCCTAACAGTCAGGCCCCTCTCCTGCCAGTCTGCTGGAGTTTGCTGGACGTCCACTCCAGACCTTGTTTGCCTGGATATCACCAGCGGAGGCTGCAGAGCAGTAAAGATTGATACCTTTTTATTCTTCCGGAAGCTTCAACCCAGCAAGGCACCTGCCAGATGCCAGACAGAGCTCTCCTGTATGAGATGTCTGTTGGCCCCAACTGGGAGGTGTATCCCAGTCAGTATACATAGGGTTCAGGGACCCACTTGAGGAGGCAGATGTGCCCTTATCAGAGCTCTAACACTGTGCTGGGAAGTCCACTGCTCTCTTCAGAGTCATCAGGCAAGGATGTTAAAGTCTGCTATAAGGCCCTGACAAGGGCAGCTGCCTTTTTTACAGAGATGCCCTGTCCAGAGAAGAACGATCTGGCAGTCTGGCCACAGCAGCCTTGCTGAGCTACAGTGGGCTCCACCCAGTTCCAACTTCCCAGCAGCTTCCTTTACACTGTGATGGTAAAACCACCTACTGAAGCCTCAGCAATGGCGGATGCCCCTCCCCCCACCAAGCTGGACCATTCCAGGTGGATCTCAGATTGCTGCTATGCTACCAGTGAGAATTTCAAGCTAGCAGATTTTAGTTTCCTGGGCTTTGTTGGGTGGGACCCTCTGAGCCAGACCACTTGGCTCCCTGGCTTCAGCCCCCCTTTTCAGTGGAGTGAATGGTTCTGCCTCACTGGTGTTCCAGGCACCATTGTGTTATGGAAAAAGAAAAAGCTCCTGCAGCTAGTTCAGTGTCTGCCTAATTGGCCACCCAGTTTTGTACTTGAAACCCAGGGCCCTGGTGGCGTAGTCACCAGAGGGAATCTCTTGGTTTGTGGGTTGCAAAGATCGTGGGACAAGCGCAGTATCTGTGCTATAGTTCCTCAGGCTTAGATCCTCATGGCTTCTCTTGGGTAGGGGGAAAAATTCCCCGACCCCTTGTGCTTCCCAGGTGAGGTGACGTCCCACCCAGCTTCGGCTCACCCTCCGCGAGCTGCACCCACTGTCCAACCAGTCCCGAGAGATGAACCGCGTACCTCAGTTGGAAATGCAGAAATTACCCACCTTCTGCTTTGATCTTGCTGGGAGCTGCAGACTGGTGCTGTTCCTACTCAGCCATCTTGAATCTCCTTCACCTGGTTCTTTATTTT
>NW_016807118.1:47162-49028 GCF_001698545.2 Rhinopithecus bieti | reverse complement strand
AGATGTTCAACTTCATTACTTTTTAAGAGAAATGCAAATTACAGCCAAAATGTGATGTCACTGAACACCACCCAGACAGTCTAAAATAATAAAGACAGAGGCTGGGCGCGGTGGCTCAAGCCTGTAATCCCAGCACTTTGGGAGGCCGAGACGGGCGGATCACGAGGTCAGGAGATCGAGACCATCCTGTCTAACACGGTGAAACCCCGTGTCTACTAAAAAAATACAAAAAATTATCCGGGCGTGGTGGCAGGCGCCTGTAGTCCCAGCTACTCCGGAGGCTGAGGCAAGAGAATGGCGTGAACCTGGGAGGCGGAGCTTGCAGTGAGCCCAGATCAGGCCACTGCACTCCAGCCTGGGCGACATAGCAAGACTCCTTCTCAATAATAATAATAATAATAATAATAATAATAATAATAATAAAGACAGAAAACAAGTATTTTACAAGAATGTGGTAAAACTAGAGCTGGTACTACGGATTTGGAAAACTGACAGAACATGGTCAAAATCAACATATGTATACTCTAAGGCCGAACAATTTCGCTCTAGATGTCCTATACTAATCGTGTTCATTGGTCTACCAAACAGCACTTACACATGTATCTGTAACAGCACTTTAAAAATTGCCAACAATTGGCCGGGCGCGGTGGCTCAAGCCTGTAATCCCAGCACTTTGGGAGGCCGAGACAGGCGGATCACGAGGTCAGGAGATCGAAACCATCCTGGCTAACACGGTGAAACCCCGTCTCTACTAAAAAATACAAAAAACTAGCCGGGCGAGGTGGCGGGCGCCTATGGTCCCAGCTACTCGGGAGGCTGAGGCAGGAGAATGGCGTAAACCCGGGAGGCGGAGCTTGCAGTGAGCTGAGATCCGGCCACTGCACTCCAGCCTGGATCAAATACCCAAATTTTTTTTTTTATCAGAGAAATGTATAAATTATATATTTACATGGTGGAATATTATTCAACAATGAAAATGTACAAGTTGCAACTGCAAGCAATATAGATAGGCCTCACAAGTATAATGTTAATAAAAAGAAGTCAGAGAGAAAAAAAGAGTATTTAATGTATAACTCCATTTATATGAGCTTAAATACAGGCAAAACTAATCTATGATGTTAGAATTCTTGGTAGTAGCAGTCTTTAGTAAACACTGGAATGAGGATTTTACAGTGTTGGTAATGTTCTATTTTTCTTTGTTGTTTTGTTTTAAATGCTGGTTCAACGGTTTTACTTTGTGAAACTTCATTGAGCTATAAATTTATAATTTGGGCACATTTACATATGTATTTATACTTTATTGACTAAATGCAAAACAGATATTCTTCTTGTCATAGTAAATTGTTAAATCTAAAACAATTTTCACACTATAGGTGGGAATGTAATTTGGTACATTCTTTATAGAAGGCAATTTGACAGGAATTATTAGAAATTTTAGAAATATTTGTACTATTTGACATAGTTATTTCACTATTTACATTCTATTCTACAAAAATAAATGTGTGAAAATGTTTATGCATAAAGATATTCATGGCAGTAAAACAAATATAACAGTAAAACAACAGGAAAAACAAAATATGCCAATATTGATTAATTGCCTTAAATAAGTTATTACCTATTCATATCATTGAGTTCCATAAAATGATAAAAATATGCTATAAAGGGATATTTAATGATAAAGAAAACTTTTCATTATTTATACTTTAAATAATAAATTAGATTAGAAAAAGCATGATCAATGGGGTTCTAATACTTATACATACATATGTATAAACATGGTTTGTACTAGATAAAATATAATCATTCCTTATTTCTGAATATACTTATGTAATAGGATATTAAAACAATTTCACACATTTATTTTTG
>NW_016807118.1:41713-45382 GCF_001698545.2 Rhinopithecus bieti | reverse complement strand
GGCTCAAGGTAGATGTATATTTTTAATGCATTTGTCTAAGTTCTATACAGAAAGATTGAAAAATTCTGATTTCATGACTTGAAAATAGGCAAGAAAGGCCTTACGAGAGTGCAGAACATAGATTTTCTGACTTCATGTCATAAACTGCTTGTAGTGAACCACTTTTCGACAATAGACATCATCCACAGAGACTTCTAAAGAAGGAGAAAGTGGACTTCAATCCACAAGCAGCATGAAACAGGACAAGGCAACAAATGGTAGGGATGCTGTGCCTGGGTCCCTTCAGACAGGTCTCTTTCCTTCTTCCCATCCTAATTCTACACCCTGCCCATCCTCTGAGACTCAGGTCAAAGTACTTTTCCTCCTTGAGGCTTTTTCTATTTGGGGCCAATCTGGCATTGCCTTCCCCTAGAACCTATTGGCCTGACAGTCAACCCCTCCTTTTAGCCCTTTCTCCATTTGGCCTCATATGAAGGGATATTCAGCCCACCCAGAGAAAGTAGATTTCTCACCAGTGTAGACCCTTCCTCTGAGACCCATCCCTTTACATCCAAAGTACACAGGGCAGTTCTGGGCATCTGGGGAGCCTCCAAAATAACTACTGACTCATCAGTGAACAAAGGGTAGGAGGTTGAATGAAGAAGATGGGAGAAAATATAGGGTCGTATTGAGACAGTCCTCACTCTAAAACTGGATTAATTCCCAGACTTGGCACTAACCAGCTATGTAACCTTGGATATCTTACTTAAACCTCTCTGAAGGAGAGGGGACGAGAATGGAGGGAGGAACACCAGAGAATGGGTTGCCCTAATAGTTCATATGTAAGATGATAAGGGCCTAAACCAGGAGAGTGACAGATTCAGCCATCAGAGTGAAGAAAGACAGGGACTTGTTGCTTAGGGAAGGGGTAAAAATCAAACAAGGCTCTGAGATTTCAAGACAGAGTGACCAGAAAAATTAATATGACAGGTAGGAATAATTTACATTAAGAGCATTTGGGGTTTTACATTACTTTGGGTTTAATATCCTTTCATTCTCTTGCTCAAAGATGACTATGAAATAGCAACAAAGGACTGAAAAGTAAAGTTAGCACCCATACATCTGTAGTTACCAAATTGTATCATCCGGACAAAGGCAAACTCTTTGTTGTAGTCAATGTTTAGAACCCTGTACCTTGATATCTCTATGAGTGTGTCTGTGTCTTAATTAAAAATCTACATATGTACCTATGTATCATGTATGTATGTATACATATGTATATGTGAGTACATATATAATTTTAAAATTAAGTCTTTGGTGTTTATAGAAACTGCATTGCAAGAAGTGTCAGGGGGGAACTCATTAGCTGGTTGCTGGAGGCTACCACACCGCATTTTCTTAAGCACATTACAATTACAGGCTTTCCTTTGATAGCATTAAACATCAATGGCTGATAAAAACCAAAAAGAGCATTTATTTCTTTGTGAAAGAAACCAATACAGCTTATTAATCCAAAGCGATCATATCCAAGTCTAATAAAACCCCTGAATACGATTGCCAGTTTTTAGGAAAGAGGGTCAGGTTGGACTACACCATTAGTAGACAGCAAAATCCAGTATTGTGGGAAACTGTACAAGTCAAATAGCTCAGGTTATTCCACAAATAATTTGTAAGGAAAAGCAAGAGAAAGACAGAAAATCTGTAGATTAATACTTTAAGTAACCATAAAAAATTTAAAATGAGCAAGACTAAACTCTAAACTATAGTGTCCAGCTATGCAATGAACACTTGGGAGATAAAACCACAAAGAAACCAAAGAAAGTGATGACTATAAATGTCAAAATAGTAGTTACTTTTGCGGAAAAGGGAAGGAGTACATGGAAGGGCTTCTGAGGTGGCTGGGAAAATTTCATTTTTTATCTGAGTGATGGTAACAAGAGTGTTCACCTTATACTATTTCACTAACCTACACACTTTTTAACGCAATTACTTCCTTATTTTTTATTTTTTAATTTTGTGGGTACATAGTAGGTGTATATAGTTATGAGTTATATGAGATATTTCAATGAAGGCATGCAAAATGAAATAATCACATCAGGGAAAATAGGGTATCCATCACCTCATTCATTTATCCTTTATGTTTCAAACAACCCAATTATATTCTTTTAATTATTTTAAAATGAACAATCAAATCATTTTTTACTGTAGTTTTATTCTTTCTATTTTTCTGTACCCTTTAACTATCCCTCTTTCCCACCCCCAACCCCTGAATACCCTTCCCAGCCTCTGGCAATCATCCTTCTATTTTCTATCTCCATGAGTTCAATTGTTTTAATTTTTAGCTCCCACAAAAGAGAGAGAACATGCAATATTTGACTTTCTGTGCTTGGCTTGTTTCACTTAACATCATGACCTTCAGTTCCATCCATATTGTTGCAAATGAGAGGATTTTATTCTTTTTATGGCTGAATAGTACTCCATTGTGTATACGTACACTTTCTTTATCCACTCATCTGTTGATTGACACTTAGGTTATTTCCAAATCTTGACTATTGGTGAACAGTGCTGCAACAAACATGGGAGTACAGACATCTCTTTGATATACTGATTTCCTTTCTTTTGGGTGCATACCCAGCAGAGGAATTGTTGCATGGTATGGTAGCTCAATTTTTAGTTTTTTTGAGGAACCTCCAAAGTGTTCTCCATAGTGATTGTACTAATTTATATCCCTATCAATGGTGGATGAGGGTTCCCTTTTCTCCACATCCTTGCTACCATTTGGTATTGCCTGTCTTTTGGATGAAAGCCATTTTAGCTGGGGTGAGATTATCCTCATAGTACTTTCGATTTGCATTTTTCTGATGATCAATGATGTTGAGCACCTTTCAATATACCTGTTTGCTATGTGTATGTCTTCTTTTGAGAAGTGTCTATTTAAATCTTTTGCCCATTTTTAAATCAGATTATTAGATTTTTTTCTTTTAGAGTTCTTTGAGCTCCTTATGTAGTCTGATTATTAATCCCTTGTCAGATGGGTAGTTTGCAAATATTTTCTCCCATTCAGCGGGTTGTCTCTTCACTTTCTTGATTGTTTCCTTTGCTGTGCAGAAGCTTTTTAATTTGATGTGACCCCATTTGTCCATTTTTCCTTTGGCTGTCTGTGCTTGTGGGGTATTACTCAAGAAATCTTTGCCCAGACCAGTGTACTGGAGGGTTTTCCAGAGGTTTTCACATCAAAGTTTCATAGTTTGTGGTCTTAGATTTAAGTTTTTAATCCATTTTTATTTGTATTTTGTATATGTTGAGAGATAGGAGTCTAGTTTAATTCTTCTACAGATGGATATCCAGTTTTCCGAGAACCATTTATTGAACAGACCATCTTTGCCCCAGTGTAAGCTCTTGGGACCTTTGTCGAAAATGAGTTCACTGTAGGTGTGTGGATTTGTTTCTGGATTCTCTCTTCTATTTCATTGATCTATGTGGCTGTTTTTATGCCAGTACCATGCTGTTTTGGCTAGTATAGCTCTGTAGTAAAGTTGGAAGTCAGGTAATGTGATTCCTCGTGTTTTGTTCTTTTGCTTAGGATATGCTTGGCTATTCGGGGTCTTTTTTGGTTCCATATAAATTTTAAGATTGTTATTTCTATTTATGTGAAGAATGTCACTGGTATTGGTAAGGATTGCATTGAAT
>NW_016807118.1:15954-38046 GCF_001698545.2 Rhinopithecus bieti | reverse complement strand
AAAAAAAAAAAAAAAAAAAAAAAAAGAAAGAAATAGAACTTTACAAGCACCTGTAACCCATCAGGTGATTTTTTTTTTTACTAATTACAAAATACTACCTTCTTCCCAGAGGTAACCATTATCCTAACTTTTACAATAACTATTTCCTTATTGTTCTTTAGAGTTTTACCACCTATAAATGCCCTTCCAACCATTTACTTTTGCCTGCAGTTTAACTTTATGTAAATTTAATCATACTGCTTTTATTTATTTGGTCTTTATACTACTCAAATTATGTTAGTTATGTCCATCCATGTTTTTATGTATAGATCTAGTTCATTCTCATTGCCATTTACTATATCATTTCATGAATGTAACATATTTATTCATTCTCATCTTTATGGATATTATTTTCAAATTTTGGTTATTTACAAATAATGTTTCCATTAACATTCATACACATCTCTAATGGGTATTTATTAGAAGTTGGATTGCTGGGTTATAGGTATCCATATCTTCACCTTTAGTAGATAATGCCAAAATATTTTCCAAAGTGATTGCATCATTTACACTCCCAACAGAACATTTCTTTCTAGATACTAGTTTTTTGTGAGTTATATCTGACATATATTCAAAAGTAGTTTAGAAAGATAAAACAAAACCTGGGTGTATCCACCTTTATGCTGTAACAATTTCAATTTATGGTCAACCTGTTTTTATTCCCACCCACTTCTTTCCTATCATATTATTTCAAAGCAAATTCCAGAGAGCATATATTTTCATCTATTGATGTATCAGTATGTATATCTAAAAGATAAGCCCTTTTTAAATTTAGCCACAATATCATTATTATACCTAAAAATAACTCCTTGATATCAAATATCCATTCAGTGTTCAAATTTTCATTTGTTCCATAAATTATCATGGTTTCTTTTGTTATATTTGTTTCACTGAGGATCCAACACACATTACCCTTGCTTTATACGTCTCTTAATTCTCTTTTAATCCAAAGGTTTCCCATTCATTTTTATAAAATATGCTTTTATTGTGGTAAAATATACATAACTTAAAATTTACCATTTTAACCATGTTTAAGTGTATGGTTCAGTGACATTAAGTACACTCACATTGTTGTGCAACCATCACTACTGTTCATCTCCAGAACTTTTTCATCTTCCCAAACTGAAACTCTGTACCCGTTAAATAATAACTCCCCCTTTTTTTTTTTTTTTTTTTTGCTTCCCCAGCCTCTGGTAACCACTATTCTACTTTCTGTCTCTATGAATTTGACTGCCCTAGGTACCTCATATAAGTGGAAACATAAAATATCAATCCTTTTCTGCCTGGCTTATTTCACTTAACATAGTGTCTTCAAGGTTTGTCTATGTTGCAGCATGTATCAGAATTTACTTTCTTTTTAAGGCTGTGTAATATCCCATTGTATGTATATACTACACTTTTATTCATTCATCTGTCCATGGACATTTCTTGTTCTGAAATCTACTGTGCTGATATTAATCTAACCATTCCATCTTTCTTATGATTCATGTTTCCATACTATTTCTTTTTTCATTCTTTTACTATTAACCAATGTGTGTTTGTAAAGTGTGTTTCCGCATAAAACCAAATACCCCATATTCTTGCTTGTAAGTAGGAGCTAAACATTGAATACATATGAACACAAAGAAAGGAACAACAGATACCAGGGCCTACCTGAGGGTGGAGGGTGGGAGAAGAGTGAGGATCGAAAAAACTACCTATTGGGTACTATGCTTATTAACCTGGGTGACAAAACAATCTATACACCAAACCCCCATGACATGCAATTTAACTATATAGAAAACCTGTACGTGGCCAGGCACGGTGGCTCACGCCTGTAATCCCAGCACTTTGGGAGGCCAAGGCAGGCGGATCACAAGGTCAGGAGATCGAGACCATTTTGGCTAACACGGTGAACCCCATCTCTACTAAAAATACAAAAAATTAGCCGGGCGTGGTGGCGGGCACTTGTAGTCCCAGCTACTCAGGAGGCTGAGGCAGGAGAATGGCATGAACCCGGGAGGCAGAGCTTGCAGTGAACTGAGATCGTGGCACTCAGAAAGACAGAACTGGTAGAATACATAAAGAAATATATGAAAAGGGATTTATTAGGGGGAATTGGCTCACTTGATTATGGAGGCTGAGAAGTCCTACAGTAGGCTGTCTGCAAGCTGGAGAGTGAGGAAGGCTGATAGTGTGGCTCAATCCAATTCCAAAGACCTCAGAACCATGGAATCCAATGGTGTAACTATCAGTCTGAGGCCAAAGGCCTGAGAGCCCCAGGTGGGGTGTGTGGTGAGGGTTGTGGGGGGTGGCTGCTGGTGTGGTTCCTGGAGTCCAAAGGTCAGAGAACCTGGAGTTATGACATCCAAGGGCAGGAGAAGAAGATTTTCCTAGCTCCAGTAGAGAAATGGTGAAAATTCACCTTTCCACCACCTTTTTGTTCCATTGATCCTTCAGCTGGTTAGATCATGCCCACTCACATTGAGGCTGCCCTCTTCTCCCACTCAATCCACCGATTCACATGTAAATATCCTCTGGAAATACCCTCACAGACACACCTGAGGAAGCCCAATCATTTTAACTAAAAGCAAAACCACCTAGGTTTCCCTTTGAGCAGAAGAGAGACTGGCTCAGTGCCCACCGAGGCACTGAGAATAAATAATGCTTTAACAGCTATCTGAGTAACCCTTAATCTAGTCAAGCTGACACCCAAAATTGACCACTACACTCTCCTTTTTTAGCCGTTCTGACTGCTCCCTCGCTTCTCACACATTGACTTTATAACCGCGCATTTTGCTAATTTGCTTGCAGTGTCCATCTTTTTTATTGTTCCCTTTGTCTCACCTTTTTTCATACCTTGCAGTGTACAAATTAATTGAGATCGTGCGGAGCTAGACGTCAGCATAAATGGCGCACTAGGACTTTCCCTGCACTCATCATCCTCCCACAGAAACATCAATTTGAACAACGATCTGGGCACAAAAATACTTTTGCAAGAGCTAAGGAAACCAGTACACATTGAAAAGGATAGGAAGGAAAGTTTTACATTACCCACATCACCCCTTCCTGAATCCCATGCTGCACAGCTTGGAGGTACCATCCACTTGGGGGAAGGAGAAGGAAGTGAACACCAGACTTTTTCTTGGATCCCAACACTAGGCCCATCCCAGTAACATCCAGCGCTGGACACACCCCCATGGTCCCAGACTCTAGGCCAGTACCTGCAGACTGAGCCTCCAGGCCTGCTTTAGCACTAGTCTGGATCCCACAGCCCCAGGCTCCAGGCCTGCTCTAAAAACTCGGTGTCTAGGCCTGCCCCACTGCCAAACTGACCCCCTGGGCTGCAGGCTTCAGCCTCACCTGCCTCCCACATCCCTGGTGCCAGACCTGCCCCCACATATTGAGGCTTCAGGCCTGCCCTTGGTACCTGTCAGTCATGTATTAAGTGTTTTACACATATTAAATATGTAATTTAGCCCTGAAAACTCTGTGAGATACTTCAAATTATTAGCCTCATTTTACAGATGAAGCGCAGAGAAGTTTCAGTATCCAAGTTTTACATTCAAGTTTATACAAAAGCTAAGTAAGTACAATTAATTCAAACTGGGATCTGTCCAATGCCATTCTTCTTACTAATATGCAAAGTCTTCAACACCTGAATCCTTCCAGCCATTTTGTAAGTCTGAGTTTAACCATCTGCATGAAAAGCTGTTCACAGAGGATTCAGGAATTTTTCTCCCCACTAACGAATTTTTTGCCTCTATCACAACTAATCATTCCTTAATAACTGTGACAACGATGCTCTACTCTTTTTAAGGCTTTTTTCTGACCACTGAACTTTTTTCTGGAGTCATTTACATCAAACTGATTAGTGGTAACTTTATATTCATAATGAGCTGCAATTTTCCTAAAAACAACTTATAAGAAATTTACACATCCCCTTTCTATTGAATATATTTCAAGCTAACAAATCAAGAGCAAATCTACTTAGACAAGTACCCAAATCCTTAGCAACAAAAGTTTAGTGTGTTGGGTGGCTAAATGTGACTAATTTTGTTAGTACTACAAGTAACTTTCAATACATCAGTATGGCTAAATAAGGTCATGGAAAACATAAATAGGATGGAGATGTCTAGGGAAAATGAAAAACTATTCTTTCCTGAATGAGAGTGTTGAAAAAAGTTGGGATATTTTGGGTACAGTATTGAAGAAAAAAGGGTTATGTGTATGGTATAAACTGGGAGAAAGAGGGCATGATACTGAGCTCAAACTAGTAAAAATTTGTGACTTGCGGTTGCAATCTGGAAATCTAAGGGCAAGGTGCTGTAGGATCATGGTCTCAGTGACTCACCTAATGGAAGGACCTCACATGCCCAGGAGCCCCTCAAAAGGGTAGGTTCCAACTGACCTGTACATCTTAAACTTCAAAAAATGTGTCTGCCTAAAGGATCTATATTTATATCATGACTTCAGCAGCAGAAACAGGTGGCTGGCCTTTTTATCCTCCTAACTTGAATCTTTTTTCAAATGTACATATCTTTATCGTATTTCTGATTATTAAAAGTATATAATAAGTTTATGGAAAAATTGGAAAAGAATAAGAAATTATCAAAACAAAAGTAAGAAGCGCAATCTAAATTATTACCTCCTTTTCTAATTCACCCCATTCCCTCCAATCTGGTTTCAAGGATTGAACTGCAAGGGAAATGATGGCTATTAGTGGCTGAGGGGAGATTGGATGGAGGAGACTGCCGCTTTTCTTTTCTTGTAGCTTAGAAAAGGATAAGTAATCCTCGCTCTCAGCACAACCACAGAAAAAGTAACAATGGTTAATATAACTTTGGGAAAATGCAGCCCCTCCCTGGTAATCAGAGAAAGACAAATTCCGACCACAGGGAGAAGGGGCCACTTTTGACCTCTGGAATTAGCAAAGACAAAAATGAGTGACAGGGCCTGGTGTGGTGGGGGGGGTGGGAGGTTGGTAAGCGGTCCACTTCTGCAGCGCTGCTGGTGGGAGGGGAAAGTGGGGACCAGAGATGGGGGAATGACATAATCCTCACGTGATCAGGAGCTGACGTGAACCGAAGTCCTTATATTCCCGGGCTTCTTTCTCCTCTGGGTACCAGCTCCTTTCTGCCTTGCAGACAAGCGTGCCGTGCGTGCTTGTGGCCAAGGGAAGGAAGAGGTAAATTCCTTAAATCCCAGCAGGTTGGAGTGAAGGAACCACTGGACCCCTGGGTCAGTAGTGGGTGAATCTAATGACTGGAATAGGTCCAGGCTTGCTTTCCCAAAACCGCTGCAAAATCGTCGGAGATAATTGTATCTTTTGCAGTGGGGAGTAAGGGGGTAGGTCGAAATCTTTTGAGAGACACCTAGAGATTTAGTGATAGCTTTGAAATAATCGGCTTCTCTTACCCTGGCATGCTTTCTTTTTATCCTTCTCGTCTTTCTCCAATTTTGTCAAGAGAAAATTTTAGGCCTGGGGTATGGGTTGGTGGGTGGAGAAAGGCTGAAATCTTGGGATGGAGACAACAGAAATTTAGAGATCATTTGAAAATAGTTCACCTCACTCAATGCCGGCCTGTGGTGGTGGGGTGGGGCGCGGGACAGGGCGAAGGAGGGAGACGCGGGCCTTGCAAGGCCCAGTCCTGAGGGTGAGGAGTGGGGAGTGGAAACGGAAATCCTGAAGGAAAAGACAGAGACAGGAAGGAGGGACCAGGAGGTAGAAATCCGGGAGGCGATGACGGTGATGATGAGAATCCCAGGTTCAAAATAATAACGTCTGTCTTGTCTCTGGAGCTGTTTGATTCACAGATAGCTCCTTCCTCCCCGCCCCTTCCTTTTTGTTTGCAGGTCTGTGTTCACACACATCTGGGGGAAAGAAAAAAAGCAGGAAACTACCCCGCACAGGTCAGCATGACAGAGGCACTTAGACTGAGATCTCTGAGGGTTAGAGTCGGGAAGGGCAAAAGCTAGGCGAAATTTGCGGCTTCGCAGTACATCTCCTTTTCTGCTCCCCCTCTCCCGCCCATTGGAGAGGCCATTAGCCTTGTCTGCTGGGGAAATGGTGGGTTCCTGAGGTGGGAGGGGAGAAAAGGGGGAGATGAGAGGGTGGAGGGAGCTGCAGCTGACTTATGAGGTCTGGACCTGTGGGGTAGGGATGGGAAAGTATCTTGCTTCAGAGAGAAACTGACAATCCTGTTTCAAAAGTAACAAAGCAATTTGTCTCTACATTTTCTCTCTAGAGTTAAGCAGGAAACAACAACAACAACATGCAAAAACCCTGCAAAGAAAACGAAGGAAAGCCAAAGTGCAGCGTGCCAAAGAGGGAGGAAGAACGCCCCTATGGAGAATTTGAACGCCAGCAAACAGAAGGGAATTTTAGACAGAGGCTGCTTCAGTCTCTCGAAGAATTTAAAGAGGACATAGACTATAGGCATTTTAAAGATGAAGAAATGACAAGGGAAGGAGATGAGATGGAAAGGTGTTTGGAAGAGATAAGGGGTCTGAGAAAGAAATTTAGGGCTCTGCATTCTAACCACAGGCATTCTCGGGACCGTCCTTATCCCATTTAATTAATTTCCCTGACAATTCAATTATTTTCTGTTATTAATGTTGCCCCTTTCTGTTTGTCTGCATTTTCTTGATAAATATTTGCTATCGTTTTACTCCAGTCCTTCGATGTTGCTGAGATTTACATATGATTCTTGTCAACATCTCGTCTTTTGACCCAATCTTATTCATTTAATAAGAGGTCTCATTCATTTGCATGGAAAAATGCTCATTGTATATTGCAAAGTGAAAATAACGAGTTGCAAAACAGTGTATACATATATGTGTGTATATATGTACACTTCATTTGTACATTTCTATGTGACATAATGCAAAGGAAAGTGTCTGATTTTATTATACACCAAAGGTTAACAGTGAATCTCTGTGTGATCTCTTTTTTCTTTTTTTTTTCTTTTTGCCTATCTGCATCTTCTCACTTGCCAAAAAATGAATATATGTTTATGTGTGTATATTACTTGTGTCACAAAAAACCCTAAAGTAGACACAGTAAAAGAACTTGTCAATCGCCTTTGGAAGGCAATGAAACACTAATAAACTCTCAATAACAGAAGTGTAAAAATGACATGTAAACCTTCAATTACCTCTGGATCTCTTAGCCAGAGGAATAAACTGGTAATTATTACAGATACACATGTTTAAGACTCAGTCTTTTCATAGGGAAAATATTTGCCTCACAGGGCTGCTGTGGGGAGGAAATGAGGCAGTAACCAGCTGTACTCAGTGGGATCTTGTTCCCCGCTGTGCATACAGAACGCCAACCCACTATAGAAGCACCAATAGCTTCAGAGAGGGCCTGACATGATTCAACTTGTACTCCGGAACAAGTCCAGTAGGCAGAAGTGGGGTCTTCCCTATCAGTCCTGTTATTGAGCCCTGTCTCCTCCCCTGGGTCCTGCCATGCCGGCCCAACACTGCGCCTCTTCTGCTGGGTCCTGTGCTCTCTGCTGGCCCCAGTGCTGCTGATGCACTGCAGTCATTCAGGGCCAAAACCCCACCGAGTCCCCTGGAGTCGTCAGTGGGTTGAACTCCAACTCTTGTCATCTAAAGCTTCTCTGTGCTTTATAGTGACATTTAACACAGGTGGGACTTTAGGGTTGCTTGGGCCACAGTGTCTTTCAGAGAGAGCCCTTAGCAAAACAACACCATCTATTTTCAATCACAAGACCCTTCCTTTCCATAGGAGTCAGATGTGATGAGTCCACTTGGGATTTGGACTGGGGTATAAATCTGAGTCAAAGGCATCATGCTGTATTCAGAGTTGCTGCTCTAAGTCTAAGGAATGAGGCTTTGTCCTCTTGTGAGATAATCTCTTCTTGAAGGCTCCTGGCAGGCCTGACTTACTGTGTTCAGAATAGTCTTCGGAGACGTGTAAATTGCACAACGTGATATAGGAAACAAATCTAAAACCACATCCCTGCTTTTCATTTTTTTCTCCCCAGAAACATGCAAAAATGCTCCATAAGACTAAGATGTGTGTGTGTGCATGTGTATACACACACATAAATGTATATGTGCATGTACATATATAAATATATATGCTTTGTAAGACATGTATACTAATACATATATGTTAAGCTTAATATATACGCTTTGTGAGACTAATATATAAGCATACATAAATATAGAGTCTTAATATATATTAGTATATATAATATATAAATGTCTATATTACATATTATATATAATTATATATAAATATATAGTCTTAATATACATTAGTATATAAGTCTTACAAAGCATATATATGTAAATGTATAGAAATCTAAGCATTATTTCTTAGCAGGATTTTTTACATTTTGCATCTCAAAGTAAAACGACATCATAGTTTTCATTATACTTCTATTGATTAATCTTATTAACATACAGTGGGTATTTAATAAATGTATACTTAGTTAGAATTATCGTGCCCAGTTTTACTTCTGATTACATTAAGTTGGCAATAACTCCTCTAGAAACTATAACTTATATTTTTAAAAGGAGCCCAGTAAGAAAGGGATTATTCCCCAAATTCAGTCTATAAAATTATTCTAATGTTAAATAACTGACCCCTCTCAAAAAGTCATCTCCTTATATTATAATCATCTGGAGTGCTTCTAAAATGCAAAACTCTAGCCAGGCATGCTGGTGCACACCTGTAGTCCCAGCTACTGGGGAGGCTAAGGCAGGAGGATCACTTGAGCCCAGGAGTTTGAGGCTGTAGTGTGCAATGATCATGCCTGTGAATAACCACTGCATTTCAGCCTCGGCAACATAGTGACACCTCATCTCTTAAAAAAAAAATACAAAATTCTGACACATATCTCTCCATATACACACATACATGTGCAAACACACTGAGACAGAATCTCTGTGCATTTGGCCATGGAATCTCCATTTTGGGATTCCCATGAAATCATGGTCTCTACTACTTCCTGATAAACATCATAGACCTTGTTTCATCTGGGCTGTACAGAGGGAGTCTTCTTATAATCAAAGACCATACTGGTCAATAATTGATCATTTGGGGTTCCTAAAAAGTAAAATGAGGGTATCATACCCTAAAAATTCTGGAGAGGACATAAATAGGGTACCCATATAAATAGAGTACCCAAATAAATCTATTTGGAGAATAAACATTATTTAGCTTTACTAGGAGGCAATAAGACAATTCTAAAAAGAAACAATAAAAAGGACAAGATATTGCTACCAAATAGGCAAACAAATGTTTACTTATGATAATTTTATTGCAGATATAAGCATTTTCATACTGAATGAGAGAGTAAATAATGGCATCCATTTTTGTGCTTCTATTCACAATAAGTTCCAAATGCTGTCTATTTTTCATATTCTACGACCTAACTTCTACTGCTTTGAATTTGTCCTAAGAAAGTAATCATAGTTATGAGCAAATGTTTAGCTATATGCATATTTACTTAAGGCTTTTGTGTATTTGCAAAAAAATTAACCTAAGAATTGAGCATTATGGACTTTTCAATCAGAAGAAAAATAAACACAGATTCCTACTCCGAATTAACACAAAATGTATCCAAAGTGGATTAAATATAAAAGTCTGAGAAACAAAAATGAAATATCACAATAAAAATCAAGAAAATAACTTCTATAATCTCGTGATAGTGATTATCTCCTTAAGCAAAAAAGAAACCTGGAGGTTATAAAGGAAAAAATATAAAAGGTACAAGGACAAGAAATAGCCTGAGAAGAAATATTTGTAATACCATGACAGATAATGGGAAAATATCCCTAATATCTCTATAGCTTTTAGAAATGGAAAAGAAAAAGATAAACCAGTAAAATATGTGCAGACTATACAACCTAGCACTTCCATTACATTGAATTACTGTAGAGATATATTTACAGATATGCACAGGAAAGCATGGATGATGTTTACTGTGACACTGTTTGTAAGAGCCAAAATATTAAAAACAGACTAAGGTATCAATAGGAAAATAGTCAAACAAACTGTGGTTCATCTATATCAAGAAAACTACACAATAGTTAAAAGAAAGACATTCTTATATTGAAGCATCTCCAGGAATATTGTTGAATAAAGGCAGTAAGACAGTTGATTCACTATGATAACCTTTAGTGAAAATGCAAAACGGAGATATATAAATTTCTGAATGGATACCCATCAAACTGGTAAGTATTTAATTGTAAAGAAGAGATCCAAACTGGAGGTGTGTTTAAATCAGTATATTAGGATGGACTAGACTATGCTTAGTTAATTTTTAAAAAATGCAAAATCTGTATTTTGAAAACAGTTGGTTGTTCTTTCATGTCATAATTTCAATGAGGGTTATTGGCTCTCATGCATGGCTCTGCTCCATTGCTTTTTTGGGTATCTAACCTGAATCTGTCCTGTAGTCTGGTATTCCAGATGGCATACATGGTTTCCAAGGTTACCAGAAGGCTAGCAGAAGGATCACCTGGGGTTGTTTATAAGCTTTAGAAGTGTCTTATGTTGCATTCTATAGCCGCAACATATGTGCAAGGGAGGCTAGGAAATGTAAAAGAACACATACTTTTTGACCAAGCAACCTTACTTTCAGGCATCTAATCTATAAAAAGAAAAGTATGTGTACAAGCATATTCATTGCAGGCAGCATTGCTTTTCATGGCAAAACATAGGAATAATTTCATGTTAATTAATGGGGAATTGATTGAATAATTTAAGGTACATTTATACTATAGAAGGTAGATTCATTTGCATATGTATTTACTGACCTCTGCCAAGTCTTACAAGACTTCCAAGCTGAAATAAAGGGATACAAGGTATGTAAGCCAAAGTCATATGAGAAAATAAAGAACAACAGTAAGGTAGCTACACAGGAAAATATAAAAGCAAGCAGTATGGCATGTATGGCTTATAATGCCTCTTTTTTTCCTATATGGCTCAAAAGACAAATGCATAAAACAATAATTATAAAACTATGTTAATATGCACACTTGGTAAAAATATATTATTAGTAACAATAAGAACATAAAGGGGGAATTGAGCTATAAAAAATAGAGTTCTTGTATTGAAAATAAATTGGCATCGTTATATAAAAGAAAATGTGTTACAAAGTTAAGATGTTAATTGTGTTCCCCAGGGGAACCAATAAAGAAAAAAACTTAAAATATACAAAAAAGAAATAACAGAATCAAACAAGTACACAAGAAAACATTCAATTAACCACAGAAGAGTGCAGTAATGGGGAATTGAGGAACAGAAAAGGTGTAGATATATAGAAAACAAATAGCAAAAGGCAGAAGTAAATCCTTCCCTATCAATACTTTAAGTGTAAATGAATTAATGTTTTAAAAGTACCCAGGATTTGTTTTAATCAAATATGGTAAGATATACTGACACAAAATGACCGTCATGAAGAAAGACTTTTATAATCACAGATACCTAGAAACAGAAAGTATACCATGACACACAGGGCCACATGAGGAAGCACCAGAGTCAGTCATGGGCAGAGCAAGTGAAGAAAAAATGAGGGCAAGAGGCTTTATCGGTTTTTTTGTGTGGGGGGTGGCAGGGGAGGGGAAGAAACAAGTGTGGCAGGAAAAGTAGGTTTGGGATTGGCTAATTTGAACCATTTCAATGGCTCAGGGATAAAAGTCTGTTTCTAGCTGTCTGTTACCTGGCCCTATTGTGATTAGTGCTGATAATTAGCGTGATATTAGTGAGAGCCTGATAAAGGAGATATTTGGTGTTATGGGTTCTGAACTGGTTGGTGTGCAAATGAAAGGGGTGCTCACAGCTGAGTTGTTTGCTATAGCTAGGAATTAGCTAACCCTTGGAGAAGCAGTCCCTTTAGGATCAACAATCCCCAGATATCACAGTTATCAAATACAGAAACTAGGAAACGTGGTTATTAGAACTGAACTCTCCAATTAGAAGGCAGATAGGCAGAATAGATTTTGAAAAAGCATGATCCAACTCTACACTGTCTAAAGCCGACTCTTTTTGGATTCAAAGACCAAATTGTTTGACAGTGAAAGAATGAGAAAAGATATTCCATGTAAATAATAACCAAAAGAGAGCTGAAGTGGCTATGCTAATACCAGGCAAAGTGGACTTTAAAATGTGTTATAGAGATAAAGAAGAACATTATACATTGATAAAGTGTCAATCCATCAAGAGGATATTATAATTTTAAGCATATATGCACCTAATAACAGAGCCCCAAATTACATGAAGCAAAAACTGACAAATTGAAAGGAGAAATGAAGGGTTATACAATAATAGTTGGAAATTTCAATATCTTGTTCTCTTTTTTATGCTTTTTTCTTGCTTCAAGTGGGGTTAGATTAATATCCTATTCTCAACAACAGAACAACTAGATAGACATTCAATAAGGAAATAGAGGACTTGAACAACACTATAAATCAACTAGTCCTAACAGGCATATATAAAACGTCCCACCTAATAACAGAAAAATACACTTTCTTCTTAAGGGCAGATGGAACATTATCTAGGATATAGACCATATTGAAGCCACAAAACAAAATTCAATAAATTTAAACACAAAAAAATCACACAAGGCGTTTTCTCCAACCAAAATTGAATGAAATATGAAGTCAATAACAGACAGAAAACAAGAAATTCCACATATGTGGAAATCAAGCAGCGCACTCTTTAAAATCCAATGGCTCAAAGAATAAATTGTAAGAGTAGAAAATACTCTGAGATGACTTAAAATTGAAACACAACTTATCAAAACTTATAGGATGTCGCAAAGGCAATGCTCAGAGGGAAATTTATAGCTTTAAACACTTATATTTAAAAAGCATAAAGATTCCGGCAGGGCGCGGTGGCTCACGTCTGTAATCCCAGCACTTTGGGAGGCCGAGGTGGGAGGATCACGAGGTCAGGAGATCGAGCCCATCCTGGCTAACATGGTTAAACCCCATCTCTACTAAAAATACAAAAAATTAGCTGGGCGTGGTGGTAGCCGGGCCTGGTAGCGGGCGCCTGTAGTCCCAGTTACTCAGGAGGCTGAGGCAGGAGAATGGTGTGAACCCGGGAGGTGGAGCTTGCAGTGAGCCGAGATCGCGCCACTGCACTCCAGCCTGGGTGACAGAGCGAGATTCCGTCTCAAAAAAAAAAAAAAGCATAAAGATTCCAAGTTAGCAACCTAACTTTACACCTAAACAAACTAGACAAATGGGGAAAGCTACATATACAGCTATCAGAAGGAAAGAAATAGTAGAAATTAGAACAAAGATAAATAAAATAGAGGGAGTAACATCAGCAAGATGACATTATAGAAAGCTCTCCTAACTTGCCAACAAATACACTGTTTCAGCAACATTTCAGAAATTTCCTTTGTGATAAATCAGAAGCTAATTGAAATGCTCCTGCACTCTGAGAGAATGCAAAACCAAACTCACATAAGTTGATAGGGAGATTTGGGACACCCTCTTTTAGATACCCTGCCCCCAGCTAGTGCCATATAGTCAGAAAGAAACCCCTAACTCTCAGCTTCAACCTGGGGACAAAAGGGTAGGTTCACATGTCCAGTACCCCTACTTTTCCAAGGGGTTTCCCAGAGGACTGGCTCCCGTCTTGCCAGTCTTGGAGCTCTGATTGCTTCAGCATAGTCTAGACACCCAGGAAAGAACAGAGGTGGTGGCTTGGGCTGGTGATTCCATTGATTCTCACCCCTGCTAAGCACAAAACTAGCAGATGAAAACTT
The DNA here is from genome assembly GCF_001698545.2 of Rhinopithecus bieti. Classification (NCBI taxonomy): domain Eukaryota; kingdom Metazoa; phylum Chordata; class Mammalia; order Primates; family Cercopithecidae; genus Rhinopithecus; species Rhinopithecus bieti. The sequence continues at coordinate 24,265 of NW_016807118.1, read as the reverse complement.
CCAGCTTTCAGTTTTCCCCTAGGGAGGGAAAGAGGCGACCAGCACATCCAGCACCCCAATTTCTCTGAAGCTGACCAAAGAAATCGCATTGTATTGCTAGGCCTGGAGCTCTGACAGGTCCAGCACAGTCCAGATGCCCAGAGGAGAATGAAACGGCAGCTTGGACTGAGAGACACCATTGATCCTCCCCCAATCCCACGGCTCAGCACAGAGTGAGGGAACAAAAACTACAGTTGTCTGTTTCCCCATGGGGAGGGAAAAAGTTGTTAGAAGTCTCCAAAATCTCCGGCTGGGCAGATTGGTGGAGGTCTTCTCCTTCATGAGATCAGTCTGTGAAGACTGGGAGAGGTGCCTGCTTTGTCTAATGCTCAGACACCAATACAGTGAGTCAAAACAATTAAATTTTCCAGCGAAAACACATTGATAAATCTTCATAACCTTGTATTTTGTAATGAATTCTTAGAAATGATACCAAAACCATGATAAAGTGAAAAATAGATAAGTTGAACTTTATCAGAATTTAAAGCTTTAGTGCATCACAGGAAACCATCAAGAAAGTGAATAGCCAACCTACAGGATGGAAGAAAACATTTACAAATCATGTGTCTGATAAGATAGGTATATTTATATATTTATTTAATTTATAAATTTATATATTCTAGTATCCGGTATACATAAAGAACTTCTACAACTCAACAGCAAAATACAATTTAAATATAAATAATGCAATTTAAAATTTGGCATAGGATTTTTTTTCTATTTTTATTTTTTTTAAGAGATGGAGTTTCACCATGTTGCCCAGGCTAATCTTGAACTCCTTAGCTCAAGTGATCCACCCACCTCGGCCTCCCAAAGTGCTGGAATTACAGGTGTGAGTCATCGCACCTGGCCCTAAAAATTGGCAAAGTATTTAATAGACATGTGCGTGTGTGTGCGCGCACACACACACACACACTCACAGGTAACTTTGATGCAATTTCAGGTGGTCCACAAACATCTCCAGTTGAGAATACCTGATCTAGGTTAATCAATGTGGTCAGCAGGTGAGAGCTTCTTAATCACTGACCTAAGCCTGGCTGAGGGGCCCCCAGAGAGATGAACTGGCAGGCAGGAACACTGCAGCAAGGATAGGCACCTCCTAGGGCTCTAGAGATGTGGAATTCAGGGGTGAAAGGCTCAGCAGACTGTGCTCCGCAGGTCAGGTGGGGTAAAGTAGACAGGGTCCAAGACAGCTTCCACTTGAGCACTGTAAATAAGGGCAGAGAACAAGTGTGCCTAGGGTTTGTGTGTTGGCTGTGGGGAGGTAGGGCAGAGAGTACAGAAAACCTTCCCTGGTAATTAAAAGGCAAACACCAGTCACAGAGTGGCGATACCACTGTGGCCTCTTGGATTGAAAGATGGTTAAAAGGCCCAGTGAACTAGGGTAGGTTATATGTGAGGGGATAGTATGATACATGTTCCAGGCCAGGTGCATTCATTTTATTTTAAAAACCTGAAAACTTTTATTATGTATGTAGCCAATCAAACACATTTTGTACTTAGTACAAACTTGGACAATGAAGGTAATATCATGTCTCTACTGAAACAAACGATTTTCTTTAGAAAACATGTATTTTTTTCTTACCTTGAATGCTTTCCTTCACTAAATAAAAAAAAAGTTTTATTAATGTTTTTATTATCAGAATAAGAGAAGCTGGCAAGAAAATACTAAAACAAGAAAACATTACTTCAATTACACTCATCCCATCTCTACATCCTGGTCTGTATTAAGTTCATGCATGTTCAAAGCACAGATGAAATGAATATCAGTGACTATTGAAAAAAGGAGTGGACTTAGGAGGTAGATGCTTTGGGAACATTAGCAACAAAAAGAAAATTTGTCAGAGAAGATGTGTGAATGGCTGCTAGCCCAAAGAAAAACTGTAGCCTCTCTTTGGTAACCAAAGAAAGGGAAATGAATGCCCTGGGGTGAAGGTGCCACTTCTGACCTCTCAGACTGCCAAAGGCAAAAATGTGTAATATGATGGGGAAGAATGAAATGAGAAGGTAGAGATGGTGTGAGTGGAAATTGGTGTCTAGAGACCACATAGCCTGATATGGTTTGGCTGTGTCCTCACCCAAATCTCATCTTGAATTCCCATGTTTTAGTTTCTCCTACTCTGAGTTTATTGAACTTCTAGAAAGATTCACGTCTTTCAGTTGTAGTAATTTTTTTATTTATTGTACTTTTCATCTGAAGAATTTTGCGTGGTTTGTTTTATAATTTCTCTTTCTAATTTTGTTCACAGATTGTTTTCCTGATTTTCTTTATTCTCTCACCATATTTAACTTTTGAGCACATTTAGAACAATTGCTTTAAAGTATTTTGTGGTAAGGCTCATATCTGGCACATTTCTATCAATTTATTTTCTTTCTTTGAGTGAGCTATACTTTTCTTTTTTATATGCATTGTAATTTTTTGTTGAAAAGTGAACATTTGAATAATACAATGTTTTAATTCTGGAAATTAGATTATCTTTCTTCCTCCAAGGTTGTGTGCATGTGTGTGTGTGTTTGATTGTTGAAGGCTATAGTTGTTTATTTAGTGACTTTTCTAAACTGTTTTTGCAAATACTGTATTCCTTATTGTTTACAATGACTGAAGTCTCTGTTCCTTTAGCTTGTCTTCAGCCAGTGTTTTGACATATATTTCCTTGAATGCCAGGAGCTGAAAAAACAAAACCAAAAATGAACTAACAAAAAAGTTAAAACACCTCTCCTAGTCTTTGGACATTAGCTCTGTACTCTCCAAAACTTATTTACAGATAAACTTACATCAGTGGTATTTTTTCAGCCTTTCTTTTTTTCTAATGTATGCATTTGAGGGCATAGAATTTTTTACTAAGCACAGATATAGCTATATTCCCACAAATTTTCATGTGTTGCATTCTCATTTTCATTCATTTAAAGAGAATGGCACATTTGATTGTCATTTCTTCTTTTATTTACAAATAATTAAGAAGTGTATTGTTTAATTTCCAAACACTTTGAGATTTGTTTGTTATCTATGTGTTATTAATTCTTAGCTTTATTTGTCTGTCATCAGATAACATATTCTGAATTGTTTCAATACTTTGAAATGTGTTGAGACTTGGTTAATGGCCTAGTATGAGGTCAATTTTAGTAAATACTACATTTGCTCCTGAAAAATATTTATATTTAACATTTGTAGGTTATGTTCTATGTAACATAAATTATGTCACATTTGTTACTCTTATTGCTTAAATCTTCAATACTTTAACTGATAATTTTTATTATTCTATCAGTTACTTAAGGAGATATGTTTACATGTCCCACAAAGACTTTATATTTCTCTATTTCTCCATTTATTTTTAATACCTTTTGTCTTGTATTTTTGAAGTAATGTTAGTAGGAACATACTGGTTCAGAATTTTTGTATCTTTCTGTTAGATTAAATATTTTATTACTATCAAATATGTTTCTTTTCTCTAGAAATATTTCTTCTCTTAAAGTCTACACTGTTGATTTTTTTCATAGCTACACCAGCTCTCCTTTGATTACCGCATATATATATTTATTTTGACTTTCAGCAGTTCTGTTCTTACATCTAAGTGTGCCTCTTATAAATATCATATAATTTATAATTTTATCCAATCTTATTTGGAGTGTTCAACTCATTTACATTAATTCCAATTATTGGTATATTTGTGTTTATGTCTCTCATCTTACCATTTGTTTTCTATTTGACTTTCCTGTTTTACATTTCTATTGATTAAATTAGGCCATAAAATCTCAACAGAGTAAACCTATGGACTTCCTAAACTTGGGTTCAAAATTGTGTGCCCATTGGATGTGGTGAATCATACCTGTAATCCCAGCACTTTGGGAAACTGAGGCAGGAGGATCGCTTGAGCCCAGGAGTTCAAGACCAGCCTGAGCAACATGGCGAGACTGGGTCTCTCCAAAAACAGAAAAAAAGTTAGCCAGGCATGGTGGTGCAGGCCTGTAGTCCCAGCTACTCAGAAGGCTAGGTGGGAGGATCGCTTGAACCTGGGAGGTAGAGGATGCAGTGAGCCATGATTGTGCCACTGCACTCCAGCCTGGGTGACAGAGTGAGACCCTGTCTCAAAAAAAAAATGTGTGCCCATATATATATGTGGGTGAGTATACCCATTTGGTCAAGGACGGATATATACATTTGTTCAAGGTGTATGCATGTGCTGAGGAGAGAGCCCATGACTCTCATTAATTTCTAAAAGGAGTTTATAATGTTTTTTAACTGCTAGAAAAGAACAGAGTTTGGATTTGGTTTTAATGGCTGGGCTCTTAGCAACTGATCCATATTCCTGTCCCAAATGTTGAAAGTCCCATTTCTTATCCGTCTCTATGTTCTCCTTGGCAGATCTCATCCATTTCTATAGTTGTCACTACAGTCCTAGGATAATGACATTCAATTTTACACCTCTAGCCCATACCCTTTTCTGGCTCTGCAGACTTTTATCCATTTCTCCAGTGGAACTCTCTTCCTGGATGTTCTAAGAGTATGCCAGTCGCAACAGATCCAAAATTAGTTGCACTGTTAATCAAGATTAACACTATTTCTCTGCTTCAGACTTCCCTGATTGGTGATGCACAAACTGCAGTGCTGTTTCTGGTCACAAGGTGGCCCTTTACTTTATTTTTTAAGTTTATCCCAGTTGTGTTAAAAGAGAAAAATAAATCCACTATTATATCGTAAACAAGTTAGGAGATATTCTTCACCGTACAATACCTATTTATTTTTGAAAATGTTTATGGGTCAAAAGTTTTGAAGGAATCTATTGGCACATTTATCCCTCATGAATTATGCATTCATGCAGTAAGTATCTATCTTCTGTTTCCACTGCTAAGAAGTTTCTTAATTTTATACTGGACAGCTTTTCTCTGTGTCCTAGCTTCATAGTTTCGACCATATCTAGCTTCATAGTTTCAAACAATATCTTCATAGTTTCAACTCCTTCTTAGTTTCATCTTTCTCATGACTTAGATTTATTGTGATGACCTCTCAAATCCTTACGCCAGGGAATTTGCCATTGCTTTCCTTTTTCAGTTCCCAGCATCAATCACCCGATTATCTCCATTATGCGCAGTTTTATCCAATGTGAGGGAAAACATCATTCCCCTTAGAAAAAACAATGGGATTGGGATTTGACACTGCTAAACATTTTAAATATATATATATAATTTAAAAATTATGTTTAGGAAAATAAGTGGCTGTCTCCATCTGTTCTAGTCATGATTTTAATGTATTTATTATTTACTTTATTGAGAGACTGAGAGCACTAATTCTGGAGCCAAACAGTTTTGCTTATATCCTGGTTTTAAAACCTATTAACTGAACAACTTCAGGTAAACTCTGCATACCTTAGTTTCCTCCTATGTAAAGTGGGGTCATTGATAGTGTAGCCCTCACTGGTTTCTTTGGAGGAATTAATTGGTTAATACCTGTAAACCACTTAGGACACTGTCTGGAACATGGCTCACGCTAAAAGTACGTTATGAGTATTGTTATTATTGCCATTATATTCTGCATATTTCAAATTAACATGAATACAGAGTATTCAGAATTTTAATGGCAATATGATTGAAACTGTACAAAAGCTTTAAAATAAAAAAACTGACTTTGAAGAAAATAAGAACAGAAAATCACCCTTAATCAAATATTCATTCTGATATGGTGACTTATGTTATACCTTTTCTATTGAATATGCACACATGCATTTATACACCTTACTTTCTTAATTATTAAATTACAGCATCTTTTACATACATCATGGATTCAGGGACACTTTTTTTGAGAAAAGGTAAACCGTCATATAATATCTTCACACCTATTGTATGATGCATCCCAATGTGAGAAATATTGAAAGATTTTAAAATAGATCCCATATTAGTCTGTTTTCACATTGCTATAAATAAATACCTGAGACTGGGTAATTTATAAATAAAGAGGTTTAATTGGCTCACAGTTCTTCAGGCTGTACAAGAAGCATAGCAGCTTCTGCTTCTGGGGAGGCCTCAGGAAACTTACAATCATGGCGAAGGCAAAGGGGACTGAGACATCTCACATGGCCAGAGCAGAAGGAAGGCGGGGAGGTGCCACACACTTTTAAACAATCAGATCTCATGAGAACTCACTCTCAGGATGACAACACCAAGGGATATGATACTAAACTATTCATGAGAAACTGACCCCATGATCCAATTGCCTCCCACCAGACCCCTCCTCCAACACTGGGGATTACAATTCGACATGAGATTTGGTGGGGACACAGATCCAAACCATATCGGATCCTAACATAAAATAGGATAATTTAGATCTTGTGATATATGTATTGCTAGGCTCTCAGGCATTTTGACGTATTTCCTTGCAATCTTTTCTATGCATATTTGCACTCAATATGATTGTGCTTCCTCTGTACTACCAGTGGTTCTCCAGTGTTAGTGTGCGTTAGAATCTTTCAGGGGAACATGATAATGTGTTTTGGCACCCAGTTAGAAGTTGAGTCATGGAACTTTCAGGGGATGCCAAAGTCTGTCCTGTTAGCAAGAAAGATGACAGGGATTCTGAAACAGGCAGTCTGTGTGACATTCTTTTAAAATCATGTTAAATTACATTCATCTTTTAATCTGGCATGTCATTTTCCCCTAATAGGCTCCTTAGAAATACAAGTCTTGCCGGGCAGGGTTGCTCATGCCTGTAATCCGAGCACTTTGGGAGACCGAGGTGGGCAGATCACAAGGTCAGGAGTTCGAGACCGGCCTGACCAACATGGTGAAATCTCGTCTCCACTAAAATACAAAATTAGCCGGGTGTGGTGGCATGCGCATGTAATCCTAGCTACTCAGGAGGCTGAGACAGAAGAATCGCTTGAACCTGGGAGGCAGAGGCTGCATTGAGCCAAGATCACACCACCGTACTCCAGCCTGGGCGACAGAGCGAGACTCCATCTCAAAAAAATATATCTCTATATAGATATATAGATATATAAAAGAAATACAAGTCTTTGCCTCTAGGGAAATGGAGAGACTTATTTCCTATTCTTTAGTCAAGAGTAGATCTTGGCAAAGGATTTGAGAGTCCCCACAGAGTAATATTGCCCATATTTAACATGTATAACCTCCACAATAAGTTAGACATTATAATAGATACTAGGAGTGTACAGGTGATAAAGACTATACTTGTTATGAGAATGCCACAGTTTTGTAGAAGAGTAATTTTAACAATTTTAATGAATTTTTTTATCTTACCAATTATTTTAAATGCTTTTATGTAGGGAGGAGATCAGGCTTGGGGTGTTACTCAGTTTTGATCTAAGGTGAATATTTCTGTAATTTATATGCTTTGGGATATGTCTGTTGCCCTAGTGGGTAGATATGCCCCGAATTTTTTGTATGAAAAGCTATGAATATCCTGAAAGAGAAGTCACCTCTTGCAAGAGCATGGTAGACATAAAAAAGCCAATGTTATCTCACTGCTTTTGGAAATTGCCACTACTAACATAGGTGGCAACTTCCCAAAGTAGTGAATATATAAGCAACACCTTTTTATTATAATTAAGGTAATAGGTAGCTAACTTCAGCTGTTCTTCAATTTATTTTATCCATCATTTACTTTATTAATGAAGTCTCGTATGCTTGTATTGATTCAGCATCCTCCAACCAAATGGAATCATGTCTGAGTCCTCTGGAGAGCAGAGGACCTAAAAGTAAAATAAGAAAGACCCATTTTATGAAGAACTTTGTTAAGATATCAATTCCTGAGCCACATTTGTGTGGTACTCATCTTCAAAGGGTAACTATAATCCCAGAGAAATCACTGGGGCTTTGACATCTTGAGGACTTCAACACACCAATAGCTGTCAGCAAAATGAAAAAGACAAAGGAGACACAGCAGTAGTGTCCAGAAGACATGGAAGTATCCAGAAAAGGGTGACACCCACATCTTGACTGCCTGAACTTGTTCCTGGGCATGGGTTAGACATGCCTCAGCTTTCCTTGAGCGTTTTCAGGGGTCTGGGGTTCTGAAAGGGTAGGATATAGGGTAAGATCCAAACCAACACAACCCACACATTCAGTTCCTCACCTGATCCACTTAGCAGCCCATGGGTGGCAAATAGTATTCCTTTTTCACAGATGGCAAAGGTGACCCATTAAAGTAATATCATGGTAATATATACTTGGGTTATGTTGCTGAATAAGAAATTCTAAAAATTAACTTGAAGTTAATTTTTTGTTCTTCTAACAAGTTTTTATTGAATGCCACAGTTTT
>NW_016807118.1:10075-12584 GCF_001698545.2 Rhinopithecus bieti | reverse complement strand
TTGTTTATATCTATCAGTTAGAAAATGTGTCTGATACTTCCCAAATAGCTTAAAAAAACAAGATGGCAAATTTGAAATTTAAAACCTACATTTTCCTAAAATTAATCAACATGTTATGTGTTTGATAAATTAATCCCTGGAGAGCCTGTCAACCTTAAATAATGAGATTCAGAAAACATGATTAAGTACAGAGTTTATTCAAGCGCAAAGCTTGAGTATAGCCACCCTGAAACACCAGCTCCAAGCAAATGGAATCAGTGTTCCAAAGTGGAAAAATTAAGGTTTCACTTACATAGGCAGAGACAGAGAAATTTTAGCAGGGTTGCATTTTCCATACAAGACCTGTGCATATGCTGCAGCTATCTATTTTTCCGTGAGGAGGGGTAGTGATCTGAGGGAGTCTTATCTCTGGTGCCATTTTGTCTTAATTATTTACAGGGGGGAAAAAAAGGCAGAAGTTACAGCTTCATGCCCTGTGACTCAAGCTGCATAGCCACATTCCTCTCAAGGCTCAGAATAATTTAAAGTTCCAGCAGTTTTAAGTTTGAATTATTTAATTTCACAAGCCTAAGTGTCTTGTTTTTATCCGATTATAGAAAAGTGATCTCCTATCTTTCCCACTTATGGAAGTGTTTAATTTTCACAACTAACTAGTATGGTTTTGTTCTGTTAAAGGAATGCAGCCTGCTAGGCCTCTCACCTGGGGCCTCCTTCCCTCCAGGAAACTCATGAGGAGGCTGGCCTTGCGGTAGGGTCACTGCCTGCCAATTCATCCCCACCCAAGTAGCCCCTCAGCCAGGTTTAAGACAATGTCCCAGGAACTCTCACTCACTGACCATATTACTTAGCCTAGACCAGGTGTTCTCAACTAGGAAAGTCTGTGGACCATTTGAAATTCTATGCAGATTTGTGCATGTTTAGGGTTGGTGGGGTACACGCACTTTTGTGGGAAGAGGGTTTGTACCTTAGGAAGCTGGGAAAGCCTGATACATGAGCAGGGTGAAATTATGAAGAAGCTGAAGCCATGAGGTCTCCTCAGTGACACAGGAGGAGAAGGATGAATGAGGATAAGAGGACAGACTGAGAACAACTGAGCCAAGGTAGTGACAGAGCACTGCAGCGCTCAGGTCCTGGTCTTAGACATCCATTAGGAATTTACTGTCTATTCTCAGTTTCCCTTGAGATCATAATCTTCTCTACCGCCTCATAGATTCTCACCGTAAATCCTACCTCAACTAAACTAGTCTAAATCTCTGTTCCTTACGACTAGTGAGACTATCTAAAAGATTGGTTACCTGTAATAAAATGTTCCTAAAAGTGAACAAACTACTAGTACACATAGTTACAAACAGCATGAAAACTTGTGAAAGGGCTTCAATAGAGTGTTGACCAAAGAAGACACATATATGTGGAATAAGTATAAATTATTCAGCCTTCCTAGGAGTCAAAATGGACAAATTAAAACTTCAAGGCACTCATTCACCTGTGAAATTGGTGAATATTTTTTTAAAAATCATACCATCCATTTTACATGAGTTCATTCACATGGACTGTCAGTACACATGTAAATTGGTTAAATTACCTTGCAGGCTTTCTTGGTAATACACATAAAATAAATAAGATGCTTCAGATTTTAGACCCAACAATTTCACTTTTAGAAATTTTCCTTAGGAAATAATTTTGGTTGTGTGCAAAGATTTTGGTTAAGGCTTGAGTTATAATAGCAAAAACATAGAGGCAGCCTAAATATTAAACAAGTGGTCGACACATTCTTGTTAATGTTAACATGACGAAGTCCAGTATTTATTGGCATAGAAATATTTACATTGCATTGTTAGATAGAAAATATGTATAAAATAGTGTCCTGGTGTAAACAAATTTTATATCTATGTATCTATTTATCTCTATACATCTATATAATAATATATAATATGACTAACATAGGTATATAGTATACTATTTATAATATGTAATATATTTATCTCTACACACACACACACACACACACACACACACACACACACATACACACATATAATCTCCTCCATCCCATTCACAAGCAGAGCAGTGAAAACTGGCCTCCCCTCCTCTCTCCCTTCTTCCTTATTCTGGAATATATATTTCAATTTTAAAATTGTATATATATATGTGTGTGTTTTATATATATCATTTACATAAAATTAAATGCCCATATATACAGTGAAGAGTGAATAAAGTCTAGGTTATCTTAAAACTATGTATTTCGAGGCCGGACGCGGTGGCTCAAGCCTGTAATCCCAGCACTTTGGGAGGCCGAGACGGGCGGATCACGAGGTCAGGAGATCGAGACCATCCTGGCTAACCCGGTGAAACCCCGTCTCTACTACAAAATACAAAAAAACTAGCTGGGTGTGGTGGCGGGCGCCTGTAGTCCCAGCTACTCGGGAGGCTGGGGCAGTAGAATGGTGTAAACCTGGGAGGCGGAGCTTGCAGTGCGCTGAGATCCGTCCACTGCCCTCCAGCCTGGGCG
>NW_016807118.1:0-8183 GCF_001698545.2 Rhinopithecus bieti | reverse complement strand
CCACACTGTCTTCCACAATGGTTGAACTAATTTACACTCCCACCAACAGTGTAAAAGCATTCCTATTTCTCCACATCCTCTCCAGCTTGTTGTTTCCTGATTTTTTAATGATCATCATTCTAACTGGCGTGAGATGGTATCTCATTGTGGTTTTGATTTGCATTTCTCTGATGACCAGTGATGATAAGCATTTTTTATGTGTCTGTTAGCTGCACAAATGTCTTCTTTTGAGAAGTGTCTGTTCATATCCTTTGCCCACTTTTTTTGATGGGGTTGTTTTTTTCTTGTAAATTTAAGTTATTTGTAGATTCTGGATGTTAGCCCTTTGTCAGATGGGTAGATTGCAAAAATTTTCTTCCATTCTTTAGGTTGCCTATTCACTCTGATGGTAGTTTCTTTTGCTGTGCAGAAGCTCTTTAGTTTAATTAGGTCCCATTTGTCTTTTTTGGCTTGGTGTTTTAGTCATGAAGTCCCTGCCCATGCCTATGTCCTGAATGGTATTGCCTAGGTTTTCTTCTAGGGATTTTATGGTTTTAAGTCTTTAATACATCTTGAATTAATTTTTATAACTTATTAGTAATTTAAATATATAAATACAGCACTTAGAAAATAAAAGTTCTCTTTATATGAAATACACATTCTCAAGTATATCCTATAATAATCGCTCAGGATATATTCATCTGCATTTCTAATGATATAAAAATACAGTAAGACCCTGAAACAACTTGAGTTTGGATATAACATGATTGGTGATAGCAGGTGGGGAGAGAGTAAAATGGATGGATGATATTTAAGTCCAAGTGCTCAGTGAAGAATTGTTTGTGGCAACAAATCACAGCTGAGTCCTTGACGAATTTGGGCTGTGCAGCCAGCTAGCCAAATAGACTCCCATCAGTTGTTCCATCCATCTCTCAGTTACATAACCTGGAATTTTATAGAATGAATTTGTGGACTTCACTTATCATGTTATCTTGGAATTTAATTATATACTCATATTTTAAATACACAAAATAAACATATGTCTACTGTTACAAAAATGTAATACCACATATAAAATTAATTTTTAATTTGTTTTGTTTAACAATATACATTGAACATTTTTTTATGTGAGTAAATGTAACTCCACATCATTTTTTCATCAATGTATAATGAAAAAACTTTATAAACTCTATATGAATGATCAAACTATTCTTAAACCGATTTCCTTTTAGAAACATGTAAGCTTTTGGCTCTTTAAAAAAACACTATTACCACAACTACTACAATGACCATATTTGGCATAGGAGTATTAATGTATGATAAATTTCTAGAAGAGGAACTGATGTGTCCAAAAGCACATATCTTTCAAAGTTTGATATTGCCAAAATGACTTCCAAAAATGTTGTATTACTTAATATTCTCACAGTACATATGAATATTTGTTTTACCATATCCTCATCAACTCTGTATATAATAAATATTTGTCTTTTCTAATTGTATCGATGAAAAATTAACTCATTTTTATTTTCAGTAGATCTCAATTCGATGAGCATATGCTATTAGTCCCTTCTTTCAGATGAGGAAACTCAGGTTCACAATGTGTACCTGACAATTGATTAACTGATGATTCTTCAGGCAGCACAGCTTCCTGGTAACACCACCATGAGGACTCTGGAATCAAACATTACTCTTTTTTTTAAAATTTTGAATTATCTTCCTCACAAATGTGTAATATAACAACAGCTTTCACTTTAAAAGCACTTACTATATGCCGGGCACTATTCTAAGCACTGTACATATATTAACTCATGTCATTAAAGTAATTTTGTCTTTGTATTTTCTGACTATAAAAAGATAAAAGTTGCCCAGTTCAGTGGCTCAGGCCTGTAATTCCAGCCCTTTGGGAGGTTGAGGCAGGAGGATCACTTGAGTCCAGGAGTTGGAGACCAGCCTGGGGAACACAGACCTTGTCTCTACAAAAAAATTAAAAGACTAGCTGGGCATGGTGGCACACATCTGTAGTCCCAGATACTTGGGAGTCTGAGGCGAGAGGATCACTCGTGTCAAGGAGTTTGAGGCTGCGGTGAGCTGTGATTGCGCCACTGCAACCCAGCCTGGGCAACAGAGTGAGACTCTGTCTCAAAAAAAAAAAAAAAAAAAAAAAAAAAAAAAAAAAAAAAAAAAAAAAAAAAAGAAGAAAAAATAAAATTTACTTTTAAAAAAAAAAAAAAAGACAGAAAGAAAACAGAAAAAAGAGAGAGAAAGATTAAAGTTACCTTTTAAAAAAGAATATAGAAGTATGAAGAATAAAAAGTAAAACTTGCATTAAAATATCTCACTCTGGTTCCAGGGTCTTTTGTTGTTGTTTCACAACTGCTGCCAAGCCCACCCTGCTCCACAACAGCTAAGAACCAGATTGCAGAGGAAATGGAGGCTAGGGGAGGGACGACTGATGGAGGAGTCATCCTGGGAGCGGAAGACTGGAAGAGACAATTCTCGAAAGAAGTAGAAAAGTTTAATAGCTCCAGAAAAGAGGTAGCCCCTCCCTAGTAATCAGAGTCAAGCAAATAACATTTTCCCTCCGGGATAGGAAACAACAGAAAAGACTGACCGGGCCAAATGTGTAAGTGGGGGGCGGGGAGGGAGCAGAGGGTGGGCCCACTTCTGCCGCGCTTTTGGTGGGAGTGGAAATTAGGGACCCGAGCTCACTGGTGACGTAGATCTCATGTGACCAGGAGTCGACGTGTGCAGAAGTCCTGGTAGTCTGGTCCTTGTTCCCGTCTGGATACCAGCTTCCTTCAGCAGTGCAGGCGGTGGTCCCTGAGGCTAGTGGAAGGAGTCAAACTTGCGGGAATTTTGCAGGTTGGTGTCAATGTAGGTGTTGACTGGGGATTTCTAGTGTGGGGGGCTTAAGGCAGAGACTTGTGGGAGTGCCAGTCAGGTCCGGCTCTCCACCCTCCACCTCCAGGTCTACAGGAACTGATAACCCTTGGGAAAGGAACTAGGGGTCCTAGGAGAAGAACAAGGAGACCTGTGATAGTTTAAAATAATCATCCTCTGCTATCTAATACTGCTTTCCGGACCCCACCCTCCTCCCGAACCCCGCCTCAGTCTTAAAGATAGTTTGGAAATAATCTGCTTTCTCACTCTTTGTTTGATGGGAAAACGAAGTGACTTGCATGCACTGTGGATAGGGGTGAACTGGAGGAAACAAAAGGTGGGAAACTTTCCATATCCGAAACCCTAAAGGAGGAAAGCTACGTGTGTCAGTCTCTGGCGCTGGTCGGCCCACCAAGCGCTCGCCCCACCCCCACCGTCCCCTCCCGTTTCCCGTTTGTCTGCAGGTCTGTTGTTTCTAGCAAGACCCAAAGCTAGAAAAGGAGGAGGAAGAAACTGACCCGATCAGTGCCAGGTAGGTGAGCGGAATATTATAAAGTCTCCTGGAATGGAGACAAAGGTTGTAAGCTCCACTGTTCCTGCCGGCTCCCTTCCACCCCACCCCTTTCCCCTCTTCTTTTCTTTCCCCCTTCTCCTTTCCCCTCTTCCTCTGCCTGCCAGCCACCTTTCTCTTTTCTGGCCTGGTCCCTGTGTTAGGCCCTATGGGGGAAAAAGGAGAGGAGGCCTGGGAGGCGGAAAGAAGGGCCTTGGAAAAGGTTAGAGGGAAGGACAAGAGAAGTGAGGAGGTGGAAAGTGGAGGTAAGAGGAGTGGGGACAGTGAAGCTCTGATTGCTGACTGGGCTTCTTAGTGGAAGGTATTTTATAACAGTCTGAATAAAAAAAAAAAAACTTAAATGCTGAGACCTCTGTCCACAGCACCTGTCCACTCACCAAGTCTTTAACTTACTGTCTTCTTTTTACTTTCTAGAAGTCATTGTATTCCAAGAGGAATAAGCAAAAAAATAGAAGAAGGAAAGAAGGAAGAGAGGTAGACAGATACAAGATGAAATCCTGTCAAAAAATTGAAGGAAAACCAGAAAATGAGAGTGAACCAAAGCATGAGGAAGAGCCAAAGCCTGAGGAAAAGCCAGAGGAGGAGGAGAAGCTAGAGGAGGAGGCCAAAGCAAAAGGAACTTTTAGAGAAAGGCTGATTCAATCTCTCCAGGAGTTTAAAGAAGATATACACAACAGGCATTTAAGCAATGAAGATATGTTTAGAGAAGTGGATGAAATAGATGAGATAAGGAGAGTCAGAAACAAACTTATAGTGATGCGTTGGAAGGTTAATCGAAACCATCCTTACCCCTATTTAATGTAGTTTACCTTGATTTTATCTGATATTAACAATACCATATAGCTTGCTTTTATTAGCATTTCCTGATATTCCTTTGTCCATATTTCTACTTATAACCTGTTGCTATTAATGGTTTTAGATGTATCTCTTGTAATCTGCATCTCATTGTTTATTGTATTTTGAACCAATCTACAAGTCTCTGTCTTTTAATAAAAGAACTTTACTCATTTGTAAAAAAGAGGTTCTTGGTAGGATATAAAATGGAAAAGGCTAAGTAATATGTGAATATCGTATTTTGAAAGGTAAAAGTACATTTGTATATTACATATATGGACATAACTTGTGAAGGATGAAAGAAAGTATAGCCTCTCGGTGGTGGGATTATGAATGATTTTTCTCCTTTTGCTTATTTGTATTTTCTATATTCCTAAAATTAACACACATTATTATTGCTAGAATAATAAAAGCTTTATAACAAAAAGAAGCAACAAGCAGCATTTATTAGTTTATTTCTAAATGTATTGGGGCATTTAATATTTGTTAACAGAATTTTAGAAGCAAATGTGAACTTCAAAGCAACTCCAGACCACTTAGCTAGAATAATAAATTTTACATATTTTCTCATCTTTAAAATAAATAAAATAATCTCACAAGGATCTGGTGAGGGCCAAATAAGGTAATGACTGTGAACTATGTTTGACAGAGTTTTGTTCCCATTCCCAACTCCATAAGAGATTAATTTCAGGGATTTGGAAGGGTGGAGAAAGTAGTTCTTATCTGTGATTAAGAACAAACCCAAGGCTGGGTGGCTTACACCTCTAATCCCAACACTTTGGGAGGCCCAGGTGGGTGGATCACGAGGTCAGGAGATTGAGACCATCCTGGCTAACATGGTGAAACCTCATCTCTACTAAAAATGCAAAAAATGAGCCAGGCATGGTGGCGGGCGCCTGTAGACGCAGCTACTTGGGAGGCTGAGGCAAGAGAATGGTGTGAACCCAGGAGGCAGAGCTTGCAGTGAGCCAAGATCGTGCCACTGCACTCCAGCCTGGGCGACAGAGCAAGACTCTGTCTCAAAAAAAAAGAAAAAAAGAACAAACCCAAGGAACTGTGAGCTGGGTGCCACCTTTATGTTCATTTCCTGGTATGCCTGCCCAGCTTCTCATGCCCCTGCCCTTGATACTACCATATATACTGCATTTCCTGCCCCTTCTGCTGGGTCTTGCACCTTCAGGCCCCTAACACTGTGAATGTGCTAGAATTCTCAAGTAGTGAAGCCCAGCATATTTCTTTGGCACCCCCAGTAAGCTTAGTTCCCAGACTGACCTTTAGAGAAGTTACGAGATTGCCCATCTCTTCAATTTAGATAGACATTTATGCAGTGCCACATGAGTCATGATGTCTTATAGATATCTTGGCAACTTTGGGATTTTGACTTTCTACCCATAAGACTCAGACATGATAGGTCCATCTGGGAGTTGGACCAGAAGACAAATCTGAGTAACAGACATTATGCTTTACTCAGAATTGCTGCCCTGGATCTGAAGACTACCATTTTGTCTTCCTGACTCCTATTTCCTCAGGACGAATGATTTCTCCCAGAAGACTGGTGGCAGGCCCTCCTCATCTGTTCAACAGATATCTCTAGACTTGTATAAATTTTGAAGGAAAATTCAAGTCAGATTTTGGAATAACCCCACCCCTGGCTGGAAATATGTGAAAGTGTTGTGTAGGCCTTATTATGTGTCTATATCTACATATCTCTGTCTGTCTATCTATCTATATTATCTATATCTATCTGTCTTTCTTGTTGTTTTTTTTGTTTTGTTTTGTTTTGTTTTGTTTTTTTGAGGTGGAGTCTCACTCTGTCTCCCAGGCTGGAGTGCAGCAGCACGATCTCAGCTTACCACAACCTCCGCCTCCCAGGTTCAAGCGATTCTTGTGTCTCGTCTCCCGAGTAGCTGGGATTACAAGCATGCACCACCATGCCTGGCAAATTTTTGTTTTTTTGTATTTTTACTAGAGACGGGGTTTCGCCATGTTGGCCAGGCTAGTCTCAAACTCCTGACCTCAAGTGATCCACCCACCTCTGCCTCCCAAAGTGCTAGGATTACAGGCATGAGCCACCGTGCCCAGCCTATCTTTCTTTCTTTACAAAAGGCCCACTATTGTGCCTGTCATGTGTCATTTTCCTCTGTGATGCCATTTTGGGAACTCTTCATGTCTCCAGACCATTCTTCAAGGTGATGGCAGCCTAACGGTTGCTAGTAGGGCTGCAGTTCATGTTGGAGTGAGACCAGGTTCCAGGCTCACTGCCAGTTTTACAAAACAGAATAAATCCATCCCCTTGGCCCTCAGAGGGGTTGCACTTAGGAAGGATGTGGAAAGGCTCACTCAAGCCACACTCCTGTCTAGGATAGGCCTGACTTTGGCTTCTCTGCTAGGCACAAGGCCCTCCTCGGCTGATAGCTTGCCTGTCCTGAACAGACATACCTGGAGAAAAACAACTATCCTTTTTGCAGATCAGAACACTAGACTTCCTTTCTCCCTTTCTTTCCTTCACAAGGAGGTTTGATGAGGACTTTTTTATAAGGAAGAAGATAAGATCTCAAAATTCACTAAGAGAAACTTTGTCCTAGACATGACTGCTCTGCATGTAATCAGATAACTTGTGGTTAAAGTCAGAGTCTGGTGGTAGGGGGAAATGATTTTAGACAGTACACAAGTCTTTTAAATTGTGGTGCCCATGTATTTATTTGAACATGTATGAATGAATACTTTCTGTTTAAAGCAAATGATGATAGTTTAGATTTAGGATGGCATTATAAAGTTTGTTTTTCAAAAAAGTATTCAAATCAAATAAGTGAGTCAATTTGAAGAAGAACATTAAGTTAGAACACAGTATTAATAGTGTAGGTGGCACATACTTAGGGCAAAAAAACATCCTGGTGGGAAACATTGCCCCAGCATGGGCATAATAACTTTAGGGATAATAACTGGAAACACCTATCAAGAACCGTGCAGGATTTGAGATTTTACCCTGCGTATAAGCTAACAACTGAGCCTACTCTCATTTAATGGATGCTGGCAGAAGACTCGAGACTCCTGGGTCGAAATCAAATGACATTATCACAGCAGAAGCAGTAGCCACAGCTTCATGTTGGTTTGTATTAGTTCCTTATTATTCCCAAGTTTCATGGGGTTGCATAGGACCCGTGATTGATACCTCAACATGCAGCGCATTGCATCATAGGAAGGAAACCTTGAGTTTGGGGTATTCAATGCTTTCACAGCAGAAACAAGCCTACTCTTTGTTCAGGGAAAGACGTTATCTTATCGCTCAAGGTTGCTTGCTGCAAACACAACTATGAAAAATGGTCTGCCTGGGTAAAGAGCACTCAGGGCCTTACATTCTTGGCATACCCAATAAGAATATGTAGGGATGCTCAGGGCTCGTGGCAGATTGCCTCTCCCAATAACAGTTTTCTCTGTACAATAAATCTGAATGTGAATAATAAGCCTTTCCTAACACCAAAAGCTCTGGTTTATGATTCCAAATTAAATACAGCACACAATATATATTGTAGAATGTTAACATGGTATTTGTAACTATTTCTAGTATTTAGCTAAGTACAGGGGATTTAAAATAAATATTAAGATTAATTGGATGAAAAGAGCATCAAGTGAGAAACTAAAGATAAACAGTCTTTGAGGAACTTCAAAATTACAGTAAGACACAGCTATCATGATACCACAAAATAAAAGAGGTAAGAATGTAAAGTCAATGGATTCTTCAGGACGCTAATGACAAGAGTAATCTCATATTAAACTTTTTACTAGGAAACTGACAGGAGAGTGTGTGTTTGAAAACCAGCCCCAGATCCCATCCACACATAATCACCTCAGTCTCTGTAAAAAGCAAAAGTTGGGGGCGGAGCAAGATGGCCGAATAGGAACAGCTCCAGTCTCCAAC
>NW_016807117.1:0-1111 GCF_001698545.2 Rhinopithecus bieti | reverse complement strand
AACCAATGAGAACAAAGACACAACGTACTAGAATCTTGGGGACACAGTGAAAGCAGTGTTTAGAGGGAAATTTGTAGCACTAAATGCCCACAGGAGAAAGTGGGAAAGATCTAAAATTGACACCCTAACATCACAATTAAAAGAACTAGAGAAGCAAGAACAAACAAATTCAAAACATAGCAGAAAACAAGAAATAACTAAGAGCAGAACTGAATTAGATAGAGACACGAAAAACCCTTCAAAAAAAAAAAAACAAAAAACAAAAAACAAAACAAAACAAAACAGTGAATCCAGGAGCTGGCTTTTTGAAAAGATTAACAAAATAGACTGCTAGCCAAACTAATGAAGAAAAAAGAGAAGAGTGAAATAGACACTAAAAAATGATAAAGGGGAGATCACCACTGATTCCACAGAAATACAAACTAAGAGAATACTGTAAACACCCTTACGCAAATAAACTAGAAAATCTAGAAGAAATGGATAAATTCCTGGACACATCCACCCTCCCAAGACTAAACCAGGAAGTCAAATCCCTGAATAGACCAATATCAAGTTCTGAAATTGAGGCAATAATTAATAGCCTACCAACCAAAAAAAACCCAGGACCAGACACAATCAGAGCTGAATTCTACCAGAGATACAAAGAGGAGCTACCATTCCTTCTGAAACTATTCCAAACAATAGAAAAAGGAGGACTCTTCCCTAACTCATTTTATGAGGCCAGCATCATCCTGATACCAAAACCTGGCCTAGAAACAAAGAAAATTTTAGACCAATATCCCTGATGAACATCGATGCAGAAATAATAAAATACTGGCAAACTGAATCCAGCAGCACATCAAAAAGTTATCCACCACAAACAAGTCGGCTTCATCCCTGGGATGCAAGACTGGTTGAACATATGCAAATCAATAAACAATCCATCACATAAACAGAACCAATGACAAAAACCACATGGTTCTCTCAATAGATGCAGAAAAGGCCTTTGACAAAATTCTACACCCCTTCATGCTAAAACTCTGAATAAACTAGGTATTGATGAAATGTATCTCAAAATAATAAGAGCTATTTATGACAAACCTATAGCCAATATCATACTGAATGGGCAAAA
>NW_016807115.1:250599-252925 GCF_001698545.2 Rhinopithecus bieti | reverse complement strand
AACCTGCACGTTATGCACATGTACCCTAGAACTTAAAGTACAATAATAATAGAATAATTAAAAAAAGAGAAATCAATGGAAACATCAGAACTGACATAGATTTTTAGAATTAGCAACAAGAACATTAATACAGTTATTATGGCTGGGCTTGGTGGTTCACTCCTATAATCCTAGCACTTTGGGAGACAAAGGAGGGTGGATCACATGAGGTCATGAACTTGAGACCAGCCTGGCCAACATGGTGAAACCCTGTCTCTACTAAAAGTACAAAAATTAGCTGAGTGTGGTGGTGCGTGCCTGTAATCCCAGCTATTCGGGAGGCTGAGACACAAGAATCGCTTGAACCGGGGGGGTGGAGGTTGCAGTGAGCTGAGATCATGCCACTGCACTCCAGCCTGGGTGAGAGTGAGACCCTGTCTCAAAAAAAGAAGAACATTAATACAGTTACTATAATTGTATTCCATATGTTTAAAGAGATAAAGAGATATAAAAGCTATTTTTAAAAAGAGCCAAATTGAACTTCTAGAGAAACGTCTGAGATAAAAAATACACTAGATGAGATTAATAGCAGATTAGACATTGCAGAAGAAAAGATTAGTGAACTTGAAGATACTAGCAATAGACACTATCCAAAATGAAACAGAGGGAGAGATGAAACTGAAAATAAAATGTACAGAATTATCATTGGCCTGATAACTCTACTAGCTGATTCTATCTCCAGCACCCAGACTTAAGAAAAAATAAAAAAAACAACACAACTATCTGATAACTTCTGTTAACACTAATCAAAAGAAAGCCATAATAGCTATTTGTGATAATCAAAACAAAAAACACCCAAATATCCATCAAGAAGTCAATAAACTAGTTGTAGTATATCCATATAGTAGAATATAACTCAGAAAAAAGAATTATTGATTTATGTAATAGCAAGAATAAATATAAAAATAATTATCCCGAGTGAAAGATGCCAATTGACAAGAGTATATACTGCATTATTCCATTTACATACAATTCCAGAAAATGTAAACTAATCTATAGTGACAGAAAGCAGTACAGTGTTTGGGGACAGCATGGAAGATGGGGAGAAGTAGGAGGGAGGAATTAGAAGGAAATACAAGGAAACTTTTGGTGGTTGTATTTTCATTATCTTGATTGTGATGTTTTATGTGTGTTAAAACAGCAAAATGTACTCTTTAAATATGTGTTGTTTTATTGTCAATTATATCTCAAAAGGCTGTTAAAAATAAATAAAAGAAGAAACAGCTCTTCTTTACTGAAGAATTTCACTTAATAAAAGTAGAAGGAATGAAGGAAATAAAAAAAAACCACTCTATTATAATGACCACCTTAGTAATAATTACAGCAAGCATGATCCATCACAATTAATGCTAAAAATAGTAAGGGAAAGTTTAAGAAGACAGAGGATATTCGTATAGTCTCAAAGTATCTCTTTCCACATAGTTATTAATTACAAAGGGGGAAAATAGCAACTTTACAGTGCAGAAGCCTGATGCAAACCTCTAAACCAAGCAATAAGGTTAGTCTCATCAATAATAAGATGTAATCAACATCATGTGACCCTACTATGAAGCACTGAGAAGGGCATATCACTTCCAAGTATTTGTCCTCACAATGCATAATCTTAATCTACTAAGGAGGAAATATAAGAAGAACCCAAATTGAGGGGCACTCTACAAAATGCCTGAATAGTACTGGAAGTGTCAAGGTCATGAAAGATAAGGAGAGACTGAAGAATTCTAACAGATTGGAGGAGATGATGGAGACATGAAAACTAAATGTAATATGGGATCCTGGATTGGATCCTGAAAAAGATAAAGTACATTAATGGAATAACTGGTGAAATGAGAAGGAAGCCTTTAGCTAACAATACTGTACCAATGTTAATGTCTTAGTTTTAATAATTACATTATGGTTAGGCAGGATATTAACATTAGAGGGTTTAGTTAAAGGGTATATGGGAATGTTCTGCACAATTTTTTAATGCTTCCTGAACTCTAAAATGATTTCAAAATAATTTTTTTAAAAAACAGAATAAATCATAAGCTCAGACAGATGAAGAAATAGTAGCAGATCTTTCACCTGCTTTAAATTAGGGCAAGCATTCTGACCCACACGATTTCCTGGAAGAAATGAATACAAGAAACTGGAGATGAAATGACTGGATTGATGATGGTAATCTTTGAAGCAGTATAAAGATAAAAGTCGGCCGGGCGCGGTGGCTCAAGCCTGTAATCCCAGCACTTTGGGAGGCCGAGACGGGCGGATCACAAGGTCAGGAGATCGAGACCATCCTGGCTAACATGGT
>NW_016807115.1:242107-250485 GCF_001698545.2 Rhinopithecus bieti | reverse complement strand
AAAAAAAAAAAAAAAAAAAAAGATAAAAGTCATGCTGGAAGACTAGAGAATAAAACTGTTTCCATTTTTTTTTTTAAAGGAAAAGAACGTGGAGGCCTCAAATTATTAACCAGTCAGGCTTTAAGCCATGCTGCTGAACTCTGCAAAATTTCTTGAAGGAATTAATGAACAGATAGTTTTATACATGTTTAGAAAGGAAGGCAGTGAAAGCAAGCTTGGCTTCATCAAGAACAAGACATGTGAGACTAATCTTAATCATTTTCTGAAAGTATTACTTGGTTGGCAGATATGAAAAATGCTCTAGATATAGTTAATTTGATTTTAAGAAGGTATTTGGCAAAGCCATTCAAAATCTCCTTACGGACCAGATGGCAAAACAAGAGCTAGATGATGTCTCAAAAGTCAGATATATTTATTATTGACTAAACAACCATCCACAGATTTATGACTCAATTTCCTCTTAGAGAGTTCTCTATTGGTAGATCAAAAGGCTTTCTCTGCAGTTCTATTCAAATAAACATTATTTTCCATTAACTAAGATGAACACAATATCAACAAGAATGAATGCAGAACAGAAGTAGAATCCAAATATCCATTAAAAGGTAAAAAATCACCTTAAATATAAGATCAAATGGAAGAGATATAATTTATAGTATATGACATAAAAAAGACATTTGACTAACTGCAAGTTTGATAGGTCTACTCATACAATATACTTAGTAATAGGGTTAATAGGATCATACTTATCAGAAAGTGATATTCAGAGCTTATGTTATAATGTAATGATTTACTGAAAGTTTTTCCATATTTCATTCATCAAGTTTCTTTAATTCCTATATAAAAAAAGAATAAATCAATCTTCATGCCAGACGGAGATTCCAAATACCTTTGAAACAAGAATCTTTCTTGAAAAATCATCCTGCCCAGATGGAATAGGAGTTAGGATCTCATTATAACCAGTTTCTGATTATGTCAGTGAATACAAGTTTCAGCCCAGGGCCTGGATGGCAATAGAGTTAGAGTTGAAGAAAATAACTGGGAGAAGACAAATACTTAACAAGCACTGGTAATAAAGAAGTAACATTCCTGCTGTGTCTTAGGTGCTAACCCTGCTTTAGCTAGAACCAGCTCCACTTTAATTTATTTTGTATATTAGGGTTCTTTCTGTGGAATACCGTATTACTGAAAAAAAAAAAGAATTTAAAAAAAGTAAAAAAGAGAAAGTTAAAAAATGGATTCTGTCAACATTCCATTAGATAAAAGCATTCTATGTTTATAAATAAAACGAAACTGAAACAATTCAATGATCTTTTAAAATATAAGAATCAGAAGACAGAAACACTGGGGCCACAAGATGCACATTCATGTATTAGCTAGAGAATAATAAAGCCAAATATAATCAAGTTGATCATATAAGCAGTTTGCTGGGGGTTGACAATTATTAATACACAGTTTATTAATCAAGCCTTTTCTATCTCACACTTAAAACAATTTCAAAGAGATGTATTGAAAACCTCTAGGATTTTAAGAGTGAAAAGAGAGAAAAGGTATGTACTTGAACAATATTTGGCATCTGAAATCAGTAAGTCTTAGTAATTATATGACTGTGTGGGGCCTGAGGACAATGTAAGGAGTTTAGGAAAGGTGTGATAAATAAATTATAACATATGAGTTATAACTCATTTGTTATATGAGTCAGGGTCCTGGTGGAAAACAAGACAGTACACTCAAAAGTATAATTTGCAGAAAAATTTATCTACAAAGACATGGGTAAGATTTAGGGGAACAGACACAGGCAACATTGGAGACCCATTATCATATCTAAGTCAGAAAAGGGCACTTCCTGGGTGTTGACAGGAGTTGTGCCCTTCAGTAAATGGATGTAGCTAACTTGTGGCAATCTTGTAAGAATACCCCAATCTCACTCCCTTCCCACCTTCTGATCTTTTCCAAATGCCTTCCGTTGGGCCACACCCAATTGGAAGCCAGAAGGCAAGAAAGCTCTTTGATGTAGTCATAAAGGTGACTGCACAAAGAGCAAGGTGGCGAATAAGTCTAGCTTGGAAATGTGAATTTTGGAATCAGCAGCTTATCTGTGATACTCGAATCTACAGAAGTGGAGAGTACACGGAATAAAAAGAGTAGTAGGGGAGCATGGAATCTACAAAAGGGAAAAAAGAAAGAATATCCAGAAGTTATGAGCAGCACTGTGGAAGTGTAGATTTCATGGAAATTAAGGGAGTAGAAAATTTGTGGAAGAAAGGTGCCATGAATGTTAGATATTGAAAACAGGGTGGTGGAATTGTGTTTGTAGCCGCCGCTGTGCATGGTCACCATGCTGCCGTTGTTCTCTAACACCAGCTCTGGCTCTAGCTCACTAAGCTCTAGCTGAAGGAGGAGGGTAAGTAAGGAGGTCTCCATTCCAGGCTCCTACACAGTTGACTGCCTTTATATCCATTGGATATGACAACTAGAAGATCACTGCTGCCCTTAGTGAGAGCAGTTCCAGGAATAAAATAGAAGATGAAGTTCAGTTTTAATGGCATAAAAAGTTAATGAGGGATGAGAATGTGAACACAGCAAACTCTATACTTTTGAGAACAATGGATGAGGGGAAAAGAATGAGTTGAACAGAGCTAGAAAAAACAACATCAAAAGAGAATATTTTTTAGAGTGACAAGACAAATAACATTAAGGTGTAAGGTGAAAAAAAACTAGTGGAGTAAAAGTGAATGTATAAGAATTGGAGGGCTATTAGAGATTGCTAGAGCTTGTTCACCAGTACATCATGAGGGGGAAATGCCCTGCCCACAGCCCTTGCCCATGACAGTGTGGCTTATATGGTGTGATTCCTCATCAATATAGGTGACTGACTAACATTAGGTATACATGTTGGTTAGTGACCTGTTATCTATTATGAAAAGATGAGTTGGGGCCAGGCGCGGTGGCTCACACCTGTAATCCCTGCACTTTGGGAGGCCAAGGAGGGCGGATCACCTGGGGTCAGGAGTTTGAGACCAGCCTGGCCAACATGGTAAAACTCTGTGTCTACTAAAAATACAAAAATTTAGCCGGGTGTGGTGGTGCACGCCTGTGATTCCGGCTACTCGGGAGGCTGCAGCAGGAGAATTGCTTGACCCTGGGAGGCAGAGGTTGCAGTGAGCCAAATCATGCCACTGCACTTCAGCCTGGGCAACAGAGCAAGATTCTGTCAAAAAAAAAAAAAAATAGTTGGACCAATGGATTCTCTTTATTAGGAGTATAAACTAAGAAATATGGAAATAATTGGTTGAATAGGGCTAGAAACTCAGATGAAAGGGTAGTGGTGTAAAAAGGATGGTGCAGCAGTAATGAGCCATGTTAAAGCTGAAGTTAGATGAAACAAAATCCATAAGTTGCTAAAGGAAACATCTGTGAAGTAGAACATGAGAACACTAGCTTTTAGAGAAAGCAGAACAGGCCAAAGATGAATAAAGAGAAGCAGAGGCTCCGTGAGAAACTATATCCCTTAAGGGGAGACAGTGAACTGCATTGGTATCTCATAGCTTTCCAGGTATGGTCCACTGGTATCCTTATACTAACTCACCTTTCCTCTTAGCATGAATGGGTTTTCTGTTCCACATCCTGAACTCCAACACTGAGACAAAGACTAAAAACAAAGCCATGGAGGAGATAGGAAAGGAAAAGTCAACGTGGAAATGGTTGGCCTCAAACAGGAATGAAAAACCTAAACTTCATTGATCTTAGGAAGAAAAGAAAAGGTATTGATGCAGGAGTTAGAAGAAAGTTCATAGCTCTAATATATTTATCAGGTAACAAAATGGGTTTAAATTAAATGAGTTAAGCACCTAACCAAAGAAGTTAGAAGAGAGGCACAGAGCAAGTGCAAAGAAACAAAGAAGGAAATAACAAATATAAAAATAGAATGACATTGAGAACAGCATTAACAAAATAATAACAAGAAAAAAATAGCAAACCAAAAGCTGATTACTTGAAAATATTAATAACATAAGCACACTTTTGTTGAGACTAAAAAGAGACAAAAGACAGAATGTTCAAATAAGGTATGGAATGAACAAAAAATGAAAAAAACAAAAACAAAAACAAAGTATAGAATGAAAAAAGGGAACTAACTGGAGACACCACAGAGATTAAGAAACATAAGAATGGTTATTATGAACAACTATATACTAAAATATTTGAAAATAGAAATGAAATACATGAATTCCCAGAAAAATATAGAATATCCAAATTATTATAATATAGAGCTTGAATAAGAAATAAAGAAATTAAAGTGACAATCAAAGACCACCGTTCTCAGGAAACCCCAGAGTAAAATAACTGTAGATTCTCCCAAATTTTCAAGGTATAGTGAATTCCTATTTTAAGTTGTTCCAGAAAACACAGAAAGAGCAAAAGCTGCTCAAGTTATTATTTATGAGGCTATTATAATCTTGACTCCAATATAAGGTTAAAATAATGCCACGAAAGAAAAAAACAATATAGCCACACAGTGAATTCAGGATGTCAGAAAACAATAGGACCCCACATATTTATGGGTGCAAAAATGCATTTGCTATTTGTATATCTTAAATCAGAACATTTGTAACATAAAGCAGTAAAAAATACAAATAACACTAGATAGCAATAAGGTAACATTGTCTAAATGTCTACCCCAGTTATAAGCATGACCTTTTCTTTTCAATTCAAAATTTCAATATATCCTCAGTGGCTCTCAATAACTTCTATTACCCTCAACGTACCAACTTCCCCTCCCATGCCACTGTATTGTGTTACCGCTACTAATCCTTCAGATGAATTACAGTTGAACGTGAACACCAAGAATATCTATTCTGTCTGCAATTTATCTGAAAGGAGGCTGTGCTTTCTGTATCTTTCAAAGTTGGTAAACTAGAGGCTAAAATCCAAAACCAGGATAAAGTGAGAAGAGACCAGGGTAATGCACAAGGGTAATGGACAAGGACAAGGAGATGTTTGCTGCTGACACTCAAATTTGGTGTATCTGGTTAACTTGAGTTAGGATAATTTAGACAATTTAGAAGCACTGGTTTATAGCGTTGATGCACAGGGATCAATTTTTTTTTGTTCTTTTTTATTTTGGGGGTGCACAATCTGTTTCTTAGTATGGTTTCAACATCAACTCCCTACCAACCTGTGAAGATTACGTCTGTGAGAGATGTCCTTGGAAAAGGAGACGTCAATCATAGACTGTGCCACTTTACTGTCTTGTTATTTTAACTAGTCTGGGTAATATACTGTTTACTTTCCTTAATTTCAGACTTTTGACTGTTGGAGGTGATTTATCTCTTCATTGTAGGTTGAAGAGGAGATTCTGAAACCTATGGAAAACAGATTGGGTGGGCATAAATTTAAAATATTACATGGAAATACTTTGCAACAGGATTGCCAAACTTCTCAGTTCTCTAAAACATGCTGGTAGTTTCTTGTTTTCCTCTATTCAGATACTCACACAGGAGTGAGAACTGAATAATTTTAGAAGGCCTTCATCTTTAACTCCCTTGGCTTCTCTATAACAAAAACAATATCAAAAGTCCTATGGCCTATAATATTTCTAGGACTCACTAAATCCTGGAAATACAGAAAAGAAATATACTGTAACCCCTAGCAGAGGATTACAGGCTATATTTAAGAGGTTGAAGGGCAGTGAGTTTTTAAAAATGTTTCCAATTTGCAATGACATTAAATAAATGAAAATAAATCTTTCACTGTAACCATTATTCTCTAAGTTAACAATGGACTAAATATTTATTTAAATAAATAAAGAGAAAATAATTCCTAAGCTCACTGTATTAAGAAAGAATGAGTCCGATTTTACGAATGCTCTCTATACTCCAGGCCTGATGAAGGTGAACACAGACCAGTAAGTAAAGGATGAAGAGAAGTTCCTCAGGTAAACCGGAGTAGGGAAGGCCTTTTAGCACAAAGCTAGAGCTGAGGCTGGCTCTCCTTGGTTTAAGTTACTGTTTGATTTAAACAAAGGCATAAAATAACTGTCAGACAGATAAAATATTCTCAAGAAGTAATTTGGAAAAATAAACACACCAAAAAAGGGAACAAAGCTTGTACAGTACTCAGGCTATGGTGTACATAAGTGGCTCTCAAACTGTAGCATGATTAAGAATTACCAGCATTGTGTGTGAATATTCAGAACTCCAGGCCAAACTGAAGATACCAGATTGAGAAGACTAGGGTAGCATTTTGGCATATGTATTTTTAACGAGCAACTCCAGGTAATTTTTATAGAAGTGAAAGTCTAGACACAACAAATTGAAAAACACTGATCTATAATATCAGAAAGAAATAAGAGTATCTGGCAGTTCCCCAGTTTATTTTTGCTAATAAAAGCCAATCAAAACCCATAACAAAGATTTGAAATTTGGATTCATACTATGTTGCTGTTTACATTGTTTATTATAGAAAACTATAGCAATAATGAAATGTGATAATCATGTCTTCCAAAAACCATAGTCTAATATGAACTTTGTCTACATTATTAGAAAAACAGATGTTTGTAATAAATAGTATCAATGTTATATGCAGGAAAAAACCCAATGAACTAATTTCTACTTTGTGAGAAAAAAGAAAAACAAAAACTTACATAACGTGCTATATTAGGCTTGGAGGCAAGCTACAACAAAAACTTATGAAGTTTTCCAATAATGCAATACAAGAAGAAAGAACAGGAAAAAATTGTGAACACATATAAGGGTCAAGGGAAATATCCTTTTGTAGAAATACATGTGGTATATCTTTATTCCTTGATGAACAGATGCAAAACCTAAGACAATATTAACTTATCTGTTTTCAGAATGATGATTTGTAAATATTTGCTTTTATCTGATAACTTCATCAATATATCTATTAGCTTTCTGTATCTTTGACGAGATACAGAATAACTGAAAAAATGTGCCTATTGTAAAACATCTGGAAGCTTCCATTAATTTTTATTTATATACTTTCTAAACTCAGGAAGATGAACATATTAGACAGGAATGTTGTCTGCTGATAAGAAATCCATTCCTTGTTTTAGGTGACCCCAAAGTAGATTACTTGTGAAATATATAACGTCAAAAGAAAAACATTATAAAGTCAAACATTACATTCAGGCAGGAAAAAGATTTAAATAATATAAATTACATCAAATCATCCTGGTACTTGCTAAAATCCCTAGTATGCAGTGCAGAGAAATAGTAAGTCATTGAGTCATTTAGTCTGAGTGAAGCAATAATATGTCAAAATTATA
The DNA here is from genome assembly GCF_001698545.2 of Rhinopithecus bieti. NCBI lineage: Eukaryota > Metazoa > Chordata > Mammalia > Primates > Cercopithecidae > Rhinopithecus > Rhinopithecus bieti. The sequence goes on along the minus strand of NW_016807115.1, from coordinate 243,200 downwards.
GCTGCAAATTAAACCTGTAAATTTTTCTGTTCGTGCTAAAATATATACGAATGTGATAAAATTATTTTTAGCTATGGATTTTCCCTAGTAAATACTGTTCTTTAACGCTGTATTCTAAAACATCTAAAATAATCAGCATTTTGTAAGCCCTTAACGGAGGAAACAAATAACCCTGAAACATGACTTGATTAAATAAAATATTCAGAAACCTCAGGATATTTTCTTCTCTTGTCTCATCGATTACTAGGTTTATTAAAGATTACATGGAATCTTGGGAGTTTGAATTTATTGGCTTGAAATGTAGACTTTGAACTTTGCAGAGTGATTTGTGAATGTGCCTGTTAAAGGCTGTAATCATTCCTATCCTATGTAGACCTTTTAAATTGAATTCCTTAGAGAAATAGGAAAAGAAATTCCAAAAGGGATTAATATTATTAAGAACTTCTCAACGCCAAAAATGATATGCATAGGATGTATATTTTATTTTAAAATTTTAATTAACAATTATTACTATAGGCCAGGCACAGTGGTTTGCGCCTGATTTCCCAGCACTTTGGGAGGCCAAGGTGGGAGGTTCACTTGAGCCCAGGAGTTCGAGACCAGGGCAACATGGTGAAACCCCGTCTCTATAAAAAATACCAAAAATTAGCTGGGTGTGGTGCATGCCTGTAATCCCAGCTATTTGGGAGGATGAGGTGGGAGGATTACTTGAGCCCAGGAGGTCGAGGTTACAGTGAGCTGAGATCATGCCATTGTACTTCAGCCTAGGCGACAGAGTGAGACTCCGTCTCAAAAAGTATATATAGAGAAGAATCAAATAGACGCAATAAAAAATGATAAAGGGGATATCACCACCGACCCCACAGAAATACAAACTACCATCAGAGAATACTATAAACACGTCTATGCAAATCAACTAGAAAATCTAGAAGAAATGGATAATTTCCTGGACACTTACACTCTCCCAAGACGAAACCAGGAAGAAGCTCAATGCCTGAATCGACCAGTAGTAGGCTCTGAAATTGAGGGAATATTCAATAGCCTTCCCACCAAAAAAAAGTCCAGGGCCAGATGGATTCACAGCTGAATTCTA
>NW_016807115.1:203733-239737 GCF_001698545.2 Rhinopithecus bieti | reverse complement strand
GGAAGGGGGAGGGATTGCATTGGGAGTTATACCTGATGTAAATGACGAATTGATGGGTGCTGACGAGTTGATGGGTGCAGCACACCAACATGGCACAAGTATACATATGTAACAAACCTGCACGTTATGCACATGTACCCTAGAACTTAAAGTATAATAAAAAAAGTATATATATACATATATAATTATTATTATAGACTGAAAATTCAAATGTTGATGCCCTAACCCCTAAAGTGACTGCATATGGAAATATGGCCTTTAAGGAGGTAATTAAGATTAAATAGGTCATAATGTAATCATCAAAACAGCACGGTACTGGTACAAAAATAGACACACAGATCAATGGAACAGAACAGAGAAACCAAGAGTAAAGCCACACACCTACAACCAACTGATATTAGACAAAGACAACAAAAATATGCAATAGGGAAAGGACTCCCTATTCAATAAATTGTGCTGAGAAAACTGGCTAGCCATATGCTGAAGACTGAAACTGGACTCCTACCTCTCACTATATTAAAAAATTAACTCAAGATGCATTAAAGACTTAAATGTAAGACCTGAAACTAGAAATTCTAGAAGAAAACCTAGGGAAAACTTTTCTAGACACTGGCTTAGACAAAGAATTTTTTACTAAGACCAAAGGCAAATGCAAAAAAACAAAACAAAACAAAACAGACAAATAAGACTTAAAGAGCTCTGCATAGTAAAAGAAAAAATCAACAAAGACACAACCTACAGAATGGGGGAAAATATTTGCAAACTATGCATCCCACAGAGGTCTAATATCCAGAATCTATAAGGAAATTCACAAATCAAAAAGAAAAAAGTGAATAACTCCATTAAAAAGTGGCCCAAGGAAATGAACAGACACTTCTCAAAAGAAGACATACAAATGGCCAACAAACATGTGAAAAAATACTCAATATCACTAATCATCAGGGAGATACAAATCAAAACCACAATGAGATCCCATCTCACACCAGTCAGAATGGCTATTATTAAAAAGTCAACAAATAACAGACGTTGGTGAGGATGTGGAAGAAAGGGAATGCTTACTGTTGGTGGGAATGCAAATTAGTTCAATCCCTATAGAAAATGATGTGGAGATTTCTCAAAGAACTAAAAATGGAACTACCATTCTATCCAGCAATCTCACTACTGGGTGTATATCCAAAGGAAAATAAATCATTTCCTCAAAAAACACCTGCACTCTTATGTTCATTGCAATACTATTCACAACAGCAAAAATCACGGAATCAAGCTAAGTGCCCATCAATGGTGGGTTGGGTTGGAGATATACATACATGCATATATGTATATATACGTGTATACATATATATATATATATTCCTATTTATATCACATTACACACACACACACCTCCCCACACAATACTATGGAGCCATAAAAAGAATGAAATTATGTCTCTGCAGCAACATGGATGGAGCAGGAGGCCATTATCCTACGTAAAATAAATGAGAAACAGAAAATTCAATATTGCATGTTCACACTTAAAAGTGGGAGCTAAACAATGGGACATAAAGATGGAAATAATAGACATTAGGGACTCCAAAAGAGGGATAAGGAGTGGGAGGTAAGGGTTGAAAAACTACCTATTGGGTACTATGTTCACTATTTGGGTAATGGATTCACCAGAAGGCCAAACCCCAGCATTACATAATATACTTAATGGAACAAACCTGTACATGTATCCCCGGAAATCATAATAATTTTGAAAGATGAGGTCATAATGGCATGGCTCCAATCCAGTAGGATTGGTGTCCTTATACAAAAGGGAAGCAACAACACAGATGTGCATGCACAGAGAAAAGGTCATGTGAGAAGACAGCAAGAAGATAGCTGTCTATAAGCCAAGGAGAGAGGCCTCAGTAGAAACTAAACCTGCCAGCACGTTGATACTGGACTTCCAACCTCCAGATCTGTGAGAATATAAAATATTTGTTGTTTAAGCAACCCAGTCTGTGGTATTTTCTTAGGCAGCCCTAGAAAATAAATATAATTATATGATGTATAAAATATATATACACATATATGGGAGCTATGAAGCATAATAACACATGCTTACAAATCCATACTAACTCTAAATCAAACTCCCTGCCCCAGAAGTAATTATTATCCTAATTATTTTTCCAGGAAAACATTGAATTCTCTTAAATAAAATTGTTCAAAAGTAACATTTTTAATAGTTTACATCCACAATGATTTCATATATAAGTCACTGAAGCCTTCTCTAAATTATCTGTATGTAGGAATCAACAATTCTCCCTTAACTAATTTACAAAATCCAACTTTGAACATATTTTTCAATTGCATTCTTCTAAATTTTATATTCATCATTCCTTTGCTGTGGAAAAAAACTTTTACCACATATTTAGGTAGTACAAAACAATATGTTTTGTTCCTTTGGTCAAGCTGTCTTCCTCTCCACCAATAACGCACTTTCTTAAATCCTACAGCTTTACAACAAATCTCATTTTCTGACAGAGCAAATTCCATCCTATTTTCCTCATCTCTTATCTATTCCATGCTCTTTGCTTTTTCATATAAAGTTTAGATTCCTCGAAAACCCTGTTAGGATTTTTCACTGGAATCAAATTAACTTATGAATCAATTTGGAGAGAAGTGACATCTTGATTATATTGGATCTAATATATTAGTATAAGCTCCATTTAGATGTTTAATGTTGCTCAATAAAGTTTATGGTTTTCCATAGAGATCACACACATTTTGTTATTTTCATTTCTGTGTACTTTATATCTTTGTCACTATAGTAAATATTATCTTTTCTAACTTTTTTGTATTAGAAATGCAACTTATTTTTGTAAACTGATTTTACAGTCAAATAAATGGCAGCTAAATTCTCCTACTATTTTTAATAATTTTCCTATTTCTAATTATTTATTAAATCTAATAATTTAATTTTCATTTGTCATGTCCTTCAGACAAATGAAGGCAGTTTTATTTCTTTCCTTTTAATGCTTATACTTTGTATTTACTTTCTGTTCTTGCTGTGAGAACTCTGACCTCCACTAAAATGTTCAATCGTATTGCTCTGATTTTAAAGTAAATGCTTCTAGTATTTCATTGGGAAGAAAGATACTTGCTGTATGTTCTTCACAGATAATCTTCATTATGTTAAGGACTTCCTTTCTATTTTGCAAAGAGGTTTTTTTCTTTCATTCTTCCCATGAATGAGTCAGTTGAATTAAAAAAATCTATTGAGATGATCATTTTTTTCTCTATTAATCTGTTAATACGCTAAATAATTTTCCTCTCTAATGTCAAACCATACTTGTATTCTTTGGATGCCTTCCTTGGTCATGATGTATTTTCTTTTTTATATATACATGTTTTGTTTAGGATTTTGTATTAAAGTTCATGAGTGAGAATGCCTTGTGCTTTTACTTTCTCTTGCTGTCTTTGGCTGGTTTGGCTATTAAGGGTTTGATATAGATGTACATTGCTGAGTTTAGAGATATTCCATCTTTTTCTATTCTCTGGAGGAATGTGTAAGTTTGAAATGACCTTCATTTGAAAGGCCAGGGGTCAGTTATAGCCATGTAGGCCTAGAGCTTTTTATTTTTTTAATGAGAAGTTCTTAATTAAATATTTGATTCTTTAATATTTACAGGACCATTTTAGCTTTCAATATTTTCTTGAGTCACTTTTGGTAAGGTATAATTCTTAGGCGTGGGTACAGTTCATCTTAGATTTCACAGTTTATTGGCATATAAAAACATATACCATATGTTTATTGGCATAAAATATCTTCTTATATTTTAAATGTCTACTCACAGAGATGTGTGCTTCCCTTTTTTACGCACATCACTTATCTCTGTTTTTTTCTTCTTAAATTTTAACTAATTAAACTTCCACAGGTTTGTCAATTTTATGGGTTTTTTAAAATAAGTAATTTCAGGTTTTGTGGATCCCACTGGCTGAATGTATGTTTTCATTTCATTAGTTTCTGTTCTTTACTATCTCATTCTTACTGTTTTTTAAAGCTGTTGTTCATTTTCTAACTCAATAAATTGAAAACCTAGGTCACTAATTTGTAGTCTTTTTTTTTTTTTCTAATGTAAGTGGTTGAGACTGCGTATCTATAAATTTTACATGTTTAGTTTTTGCCCCGTGAAAAGTACTTCTTCTTTGGTTAAAGAGTTATTCAAAGATTTAAAACGTTTCTAAATGTGTAATAAATTTTAAATTTATTTTTTTGGTATGGACTTTTATTTGTCAGAGAATGTGGTCTATGAGACAATTCTTTGAAATTTGCTGAGACTTTGTGGTAAAACTGGCAGTTTTTGTAAATGATTAATCACTTGAGAAGAATGTATATTCTCTAATTGTTGGGCACACAGTTCAATACAGACAAATGTATATTAAGATTTATTATAATACTGAATTTGCCATTTTCTTCCTTTAATTTAATTGAATTTTATATATTCAGAGGTTATGATATTAAGTGGATAAAGAGGCTTACAAATATATTTTTCTAGTGAGTAGTGCCTTTCATTATTATGCAGTCACCTTCCTTATCTCTAGTCATATTTGTTGCATTAAAATTGATGCCCAATTTTGTTTTGGTTGGTGTTTGCCTGGCATAACTTTTTGCTATCGATTCATTTTCAATCTTTTCACATTTTTATGTTGCAGAGTACATTAGCAATTGCTAATGTTCTTAGACTTGTTTTCAGTATTTTACTTTTTGCTTTCTGTTTGTGCCACTTCTTCTATGCTTAAAATCTCACTTATTGTCTTAAAAATAGACTTTTAAAATTTATATTTATTTGTTTGAAACTGTATTTATTTCATTTCCTCCCTCTATTGGATTGCAATCCTTTATGCGATTATAATCTCTTAGTGGGTAACCTTGGACATTTTACTAGGTATACTGATGGTTCCTGCTATACCCCCTCCCCTGGCTTTCATGCCATTTTGTCTAACATTTTATTTTTGTCCTTTTAATCAATCTCTGAAACTAGATAAGATAATAATACCTATTAGTAGTATTAATAGCAGCAGTAATGGTGTTTTATAAAGATTTTATTGGATTTACTCACATTTGCCAATTTTTTCACTCAATGTTCCTTCTGGCATCTCAGATTCTCCTTTTGAAATTATTTTCCCTTTTATATATACATTTTATATATGCTTTTATATATAAATGTATATACAAAAATTCAGTTACTGAATTTTTTCTAACCATTATCTTTCAGAGGTTTCTTAAGTTTATGCCTTTTGATAGTACCCTCTCTGTTTTTGATTATCTTTTTTTCATCTTTGGCTTGAAGGAAAGTTTTGGTAGGCATTCATTCTTAGGTTGACAAGTATTTTCTCTCAGCACTTTGAAAATATTATTCCATTGATTTCTAGCTTCCATTATTGCTGTTGAGAAGTCTGTGGTAAATTTCATTGTTTCTTTTCAGGTTATCTGTGTTTTTTCCCCCTTAAGATGCTTTAGCATCTTTTTTGTATTTGATGACCTGAAGCTTTGCCATATTATCTCAAGGTATGGATTTCTTTTTATTTCTTGTTTGTTATACATTGTTTTCACTATCTGTAGACCCCTGTTCTTTATTGTTTTTGGAAAATCATTAGCCATGAGCTCTTTAAATATTATCTTTCTTTCATTTGCTCTATCTTGTCTTTGTGAGTCTTTTACTAGTCTCAGACTTTCACATTTTAGTCTACAAATCTCTCCCTTTCACATACTTCATGTATTTTTCTTTCTATGCTATGTTCTGTGTCATTTAAAAAAACTCTCTCAATCCACTAATTGTCTCTTCACCTGTATCTAAATATAAAAATAGGAAGATTCAAGCCACAAGACATTTGTTACTTTCCAAACTGGTCAATGGAAAGCAATAACTATACGTTTGTAATTACCTAATCGCATATTTGTAAATATGCATTTTTCTACATATACTATTAAAATATATTGAAACTATACCAAATTCTAAGTGAATTTTAATTAGAATATGGGTGCTACACAAACACATTAAGACAAAGCTAGCCAAATGAATATTTTTAAAAAATTGATTACAATTAATGATTTATTTTAAGATATAAGAAGATAAACATTTTGTATCTTTTTTAATAGTAGAAAAACTGAGTATTTCTCGTGAGAAAAAAGTTCTCTCAAACACAACTGATGAGCTATTTATGACATAGTATAAAACTAAAACTACTCTGACAAAAAACTGATTTATTCTACTTAAAAGTGAGAGGAAAAAATTTAATCCTGTTCTCATAGTTGCAGAGCTATAACTTATTAGGCAGTAAAAGAAATGCTTAAAATAAGGAAATGAAATATTACTTTTCAGTTTTGAAAAGGCAGGCTCCTAAACTCTTAAAACAGGTTAGAAATTTTGGAGGTTAATGTGAAAAAGCAGCAATATGACTCAGCCCAACTTTGAAATTTATCGGGAAACCAAATGTCACTAAACTGATTTTTTTTAGTATTTTATCTTTGCTTAGAATAGTTAAGGATTAACATATAAAACCATTTTACTCACAGACAGTATTATTTTTAAGGAGTGAAAATATGTATAAATTAATGAATACTATAGAATGCATTAAAAGAAAAAGGCAATTCATACAGCTTATCTACAGTTTCCTGCATATACTCTGAATTACAAAAGGAAATACAGGAAGGTTACTGGTTTATAGCCTCAGTCCCATATATTAGCTACATAATAGCTAATTTCTATAAAGAGGGAAAACTTTTTCATGTAAAATTAATGCAATGAAAAAATGGATACTTTTATTTCATTTGCTCCCATGATAACCTTAAGAAATATGTACTCACCCAACTAACCAAATTTCTTAAGTACAAAGTTCAAATTCAAAGTATGAACTAACTATCCTTCTCTTCTTTACCTTTTTGTAGGTTTCTATTGTCAAGGATACCCTAGAAGAAGGAAGGGGATGGAGAATACTTAGACTGTCTGTCCATAAGGGGCAGAGGACAAACAAAAAGTATTGGAGGAAGCAGAGTGAGTTATTGAAGGCCTCCACAGTAGAGACAATTTTCAGCCTCCTCTTTAGATTTATATAATTTCTTATGTTTTGATGAAAATAATTTAGAGGAAGCAGTGAGAGAGACATAATCACAACATCAGTGGTCAAACTGTAAGAAATGCAGAGAAAGTGTAATAGTTATACAAGGTGTCTATTTGTTTGCTTAGTTGCCCATGAAGCAGACATAGCGGTCCCTTAGTAGTTCTCAACCAGCAATAATTTACTACCTGTGATGGTTAATACTGAGTATCAACTTGATTGGATTGAAGGATGCAAAGTATTCATTCTGGGTGTGTCTATGAGGGTGTTGCCAAAGGAGATTAACATTTGAGTCAGTGGGCTGGGAAAGGCAGACCCACCCTTAATCTGGGTAGACACCACCTAATCAGCTGTCAGCATGGCCAGGATATAAAGCAGGCAGAAAAATGTGGAAAGGTTAGACTGACTTAGCCTCCCAGCCTACATCCTTTTCCCGTGCTGGATGATTCCTGGCTTTGAACATCCGACTCCAGGTTCTTCAGCTTTGGGACTCGGACTGGCTTCCTTGCTCCTCAGCTTGCAGATGGCCTATTGTGGGACCTTGTGATCGTGTGAGTTAATCTACTTAATAAACTCCCCTTTATATATATAGGGACAGAACTAATAGGATATATATATCCTATATATATGTGTATATATATCCTATATATATCCCATATATGTATATGTATCTCATATATACATCCTATATATATCCTCTCTCTATATATATATCCTTTAAATTCTACATTACACTTAGAAAGCATTCAGTAAGTACTTGCTAACTATATATATATATATATACTCATATCTATCTATATATATATCCTATTAGTTCTGTCCCTCTAGAGAACCCTGACCAATACAGTACCCTAATCTAGTATCTGTCAACGTATGAAGACAATTTTTTTCTTCATAAATTTACTACCTGTGATGGTTAATACTGAGTATCAACTTGATTGGATTGAAGGATGCAAAGTATTCATTCTGGGTGTGTCTATGAGGGTGTTGCCAAAGGACATTTTATTGAAATATAGTATGAATATTTAAAAAGTATATAAATCATACCTGTAGAGCTTAACAAAATTTTACAAAGTGAACACACCCATGTAATCAGCATCAGGTCAAATAGGATCGAGAACCAGAACCTTGGAAATTTCCTTTAGGACCCCTCAAGGGAAGACAATCTTGTTGATCATTCTGAGTATGTGTATGTATGCTATTGGAATCTAGTAGGCAGAGGTCAGGGATGCTGCTAAACATCCTACAATGCACAAGAAAGCCCCAATAAGAAAGACTTATTCATTTACAAATGTCAATAGTGCTAAGGATAAAAAATTCTGTACTACAACCCCAGATGTGCTTTTCTCTTTCACTCAAGCACGGATGATGATAGTTAGAGCAGCTAACATTTGGTGGGAGTGATTTACTGAGAAAATAATTTGGATGATTACTGAAAGCAAAAATAGGGGTAAATTTCCCAAAGAAATATCTGACCCCTAAAAATTTCAAATAATGCAATGAAGATTTAAGATGAAAATTAATCTAGTTCATTGGTATTGGTGGACATTTATCACCTGTGACAGCCCTCAAATTTTGAACGCTTTCCTTATATTTTGGTAATTTTCTATGAAATGGCTCCAATCTTAAGGCAGAAATCAGAAAACTAGCATTTCCAGACTTCTAACAGCAAGGCAAGTATCCCATATCCCAGCAATGAAATCTACAGAATATGATTTGAAATTGGAAGCAAAGGAACTGGGGATGCAAATCTTCCTGAGGGAATTGATTTGTTGGAAGAGTCATCAGGTTCCTTGCGGATGAGAGTGGCGTTCAGATTTGTGCATTGTGCCGGGCGCGGTGGCTCACGCCTGTAATCCCAGCTCTCAGGGAGGCAGAGGCGGGAGGATAGCTTGAGCCCAGGAGTTCGAGACCTGCCTGGGTAATACAGCGAGACCCCGTTCTCCACAAAAAGGAAAAAAAAAAAAAAAAAAAAAAAAAAAAAGACAGATTTGTGCATTGTAAGTGCTGGGTGCAGTGGTTCAAGCTCCTGGAATGTGCTTGCACAACATTACTGATTAGACAACTCCAATGCCAGCTCTCTTGTCTTGCTGATATCTGTTAGCAACATTGTCAATACCTTTAACATGTTCCTTTTGCTGTTATACTGGTCAGTGAGGATTATATGGTTTGCAATAAAGAATACTGACTGGTGGAAACGTGTAAAATGTAAAAAATATTTCTTTCCTAGATTCTTTTGTAAAAAGTTACTGAAGAGTCAGCAGTTAGAAGGCCTATGATATGCTATCAAACCATAGTGTTTTGAATCTGGTGCTTACTGTATTTTCATTGATGACTTGTATTATACTTTGGAGAAGATGCTAAAATATGAGAAGTCTGAGACTGTAGCATTCAGGATAGATATTTAACATAATGTTATACATACCAGGTATTAAACAATGTTAGCTAAGAACTTAAATGAATTCGAAATAATATCACTAAGTTGGATAAGTGATCAAGTATTTTAAAAGTATTGTTTTCTAATATTAAGAAAAAAGCACACATAGGAGTAAAAATAATTTAAAATATAAGTATAGTCATATGCATGTGTGGTAGAAAGGAAGCTAGACATGACAATTCAAGAGGATAGTATAATCTGTACTATGATTATTTTGTATCTCTTGTACCAATTTGCACATCTGCCTGAGAGACCATCTTCTGCAACATCCCAGAGTCCTGAGACGAGGTACTTTGTCTTTTGCACCTTAACCTCAGGGTGAGGGAGCATATGGGTCACCTTCAGGCCCACCTACTGTGGAGAAAAACTTAAAACGGACGGTGAACAGGTGCTAGGCCTTAATTTTCTTTAATATCACTTTAAATTCTACATTACACTTAGAAAGCATTCAATAAGTACTTGCTAACTAACTATAATTTATGGAAGTTATAAAAAACAACAACTGGACATCTTAGTAAGACTTGTAACAAGAAAAATAGAACCAGGTCGCATATTGTTTAATCTTGCTCAAGGGTCTTTTGCATTGTAAGAGACAATATGGTAATTGAGGACTGTTAAATATCTACATATACATTCAGAATTGTTAGACCCTCTGACTTTGTAGTAAGAAAATACATAGGCATATGCATGTTCGTGTGTGTGTGTGTCTGTGTGTGTGTGTGTATGCATAAACATATTTAGTTTGGAATAAGTAAATGGGCCTTGTGTGCAACGTACAAAGCTAAGCAACGTTCTGGGTTTGGCAAATTGGCATCTAGTAAGTCACTACAACTCAATCAAACATTTTGGTATATAGGCTGAGTACCTCTTATCCAAAATGCTTGGAACCAGAAGAATTATGGAATATTTGCATTATACTTATCAGTTCAGCATCCCTAATCTGAAAATCTGAAATCCAAAATGCTCCAATGAGCATTTCCTTTGAGCCTTATGTTGGTGCTAAGTTTCTGATTTTGGGGCATTTTGGATTTTTGGGTTACGGATGCCCAGCCTGTATTATGTTACTACTGATATCAGGTAAGCCTGTATTCATCACTAAAAGAAACACACTAAATAAGGACAGAGGACAGAGGAAAGCCACAAAGTAAATTAAAGTATTATCAATAATTCTAATCAACAAACATTTTTAAAAGTATTGTAGTCACCTGATCACTGAGAGTAGCTTATTCGGTTTGTGTTTTCATTAACAATCGTCTAATGTTACTCATCTCAAGAGTCTCTAAAAAAGGTAATTTGCTTATAGAGAGGTGTTTTTTAAATTTAGATTAAATTCATCAATATTTATGCCACATATGTACTATTAATTTGAAATTTTGAAAATCTTAAAGGCTCTAAAATAGCATGCTCTAGAAAGCCTTATGGTTTATCTACCATTGGATGGATAATGCATATGATATATGATAAGTGAAAGCTAAAATGGCATTTGTAAAACTTGTCCTTCCAATAACATATATAGAAGAACATATTTGTATTTTTCCCTATAATTAATCCAAATCAGCAAGGTTCATTACTGTGTTAGGTCATTATCTGGTTATTCAATATGCACTTCTCACTGTAATGCAATGTTACCAATGAACAAGAGTATTATATCCAGAATTGATGGAAATCTACCAAAATCATGAGTGGAAATAAAATTTAAATAAATAAAATCTTATCAAAGATAACCTTTCCCTCTGTTCTCTGAAAGCTTTGAGTATTGAAACCTATTCAAAAACAGGCCTTCTTGCTTTCCTGTGGTAAAACAGAACTGACTTTCCATTTTTCATTAAAATCTATTTATTCACCAAAGTTAAAATTCAATTTTGTAGCCATATCAAAACATAATTCTTTAAAAAAAGGTAAAGACTATCTACAGCTAAACTATGTGTTTATTATAGCATGTAACCAAAAGAAAAGATGTAGGTCTTTAATATACTACAGAGAGCTAATTAGAATAATTGCTCAAAGGCTAAATTACTATTCCTCAGTTGCCTTGCTAGCAGAGTTGGTGGAAAATCAGAGGAAAAATTATAGAGAATAACAATGATTGCCCAACATTCCAGGTTCAAGTAGAAGCTACTTTCCACTAAGTCTTTTTTTCATGATATTTAGCTATCAAACACTTCGAGTTTCTTGAGCCCACTATACTCTCTTCCATTTACTTCGCTTACACTCACATTCTCTTTGCTAACCTTTCTCAAGCTCTTGCCTTTCATCTTAATTCTATATTCACACTTTTTCTTATATTTGGCAATCTCCCTCTTTGTCCAAGGCCATTTCTCCAAATTCACCACTACTATCTTTCTCAAACAACATATCATAATGCTTTTCCCACCGGTGAGGGCTCATGGTGTAACCATGAGTTACTGTCCTTTACATAGGATGAACCTCATGATCTAACAATCATTAGTAGGCCATGAATTTGACTTGTATTTCTAGTGGTAAAGCATGGATTTTCATTAATAAACCCATATTCTTTTCCCTGTGTTGCTCTGAAAAGGTCCCTCTGAAAGGGTATGACGAGATTGTGTGGCTTGAATTGCTGTATACCAATTAACGATAAAGAGCCCAACAATCAGAAGAAATAAGACAAATATTTTCTTAGGAAAAAAATCTTTATTATTATTTTAGATCTGTAATGTAGATGATAAGATTGTTTTTGTTGTTAACGCTTAGCATATCCTAGACATTCAGTGTATTGGTAATGTTATTAAGACTGCTATTTATCTTTAAATAATGTGATTTGGATCCAAAATTCACTTATATTTTTCTATTCGTAACTTTGCTAATTAAAATCACTGACATTCATAACTACCCCATATGGGTTAGCAGCTCTTACGACATACTTCCATAGAGTGTTTTACTTACTTTTATATTTATTATATTACCTTATCATGGTCCAGTTTGCTTGTTTTAAACAAGTTGAGAATGGGGACTGTATCTTCTATGTCTACAGTTTTAGCTCAACCACAGTACTTGGTACATATGTATATGATACAAGCTAAATGAATATAAGCCAAAGCAGGTTTTTCAATGGTGTATTCAATCACCAATATCAAGGGTGAATTTATTATGCTGATGTTTTTATAGGAAGGTCATCATATGTGTAAGAGAATCACAACACTGATGGAGGCAAAAGTCATTTTAAATTCCTGATGGAGTTATTATTTTGAACTCCTACAAGTTAGGAATTCAGAACCAAAAATGGCTCTCACATTAAGTATAAGAAGATGATGAAAACCGCCTGATGTAATAAACAGGCCTTGACTTGAAATTCTGTGCCCTTCTTTTCTACCCTAAGTTATTAATTTCTTACTAAAAGATCACACAGTTTAGGGATGCTTTAGCAAAATCTAGAAAATCTTGGAAGTTCTGAAATTAACGTAGTATTTATAGCCTAGTTTCCTAGAGTGTTCTTTTTCTCCATCTGTTGGTTGTTGATACCGTGTAACTTTATATTCAGATTACAGAAACACAGCAAGAAAGAGTTTTTCTTTTTTTAATATGTTACAATAAGAATTCTGGCTTCATATCCCGGTGTGAGACAGTTATTCTCTTGCTAAAAAACATCTAATTGAGATAAAAAAAAAAAGTAGGTCAACATTGATGCGGAATTATTTCTGCTGTAAATAAGAACTTCAAGATTTAATTCTATAAAATCATTTACATGATAACACATGACCATTTTCTCATAGAAATTATATGGTCATTAAAAGGGCAAGGGTAGTAACATGTTTTATGCAGTACATCTCAAATGTAGACTTTAAAATTCTTGATGGAATTTAAAAAAAACTAAGGAACAGCAGAAAATAAAAATAATTTGTTAAAATGCTTATACATATATCTATCCTTAGAAAGCTACTAAATTTTCCATGAGAAGACAATCCTTTCTCTCTTAATGCTTATAATGTTGAGAATAATAATATTCCTTCTTAAACAGAAACACCAAAACAATATTAAAATCCTGCTTCAAATATACTCATATATTCGCAAATACTTGATTCCTAGTTATCCCTCATTTATGTTCTTGCTTTGGTTTGGACTCTTAGATTAAAAAAATTAAAGCAGGTAATATCTGAATCTGTAACAGTCTTTTCCTCCTAATTTCCTATTACATGGTAAATATTTTTTAAAAAATTAGGCTATCAGCCGGGATGGTGACTCACGCCTGTATGGTGACTCATGACTGTAATCCCAGTAATCTAGGAGGCCGAGGCAGGTGGATCTCTTGGGCTGAGGAGTTTGAGACCAGCCTGGGCAACACAGTGAAACCCTGTCTCTACCAAAAATACATACACTTAGCCAAATGTAGTGGTGCACATCCATGGTCCCAGCTACTTGGGAGGCTGAGGCAGGAGGATCACTTGAACCCAGTGGGCAGAGGTTGCAGTGAGCCGAGATCGCACCACTGCACTCCAGCCTGAGTGAGACTCCATCTCAAAATAAGTAAGTAAGTAAATAAATAAATAAATGGGATATGGTGCAATTTAGTTGTCTACATTTTACTTTGAATTTACTAACTCTCGATGTCAAGAAATCACCAAACATTAATATTTAACTTCTGAATAGAAAGGTATAATACTACATTTCTGGGAATACAGATCAGATAGCTCATCAGGACAATGAAGGCAGAATTTATATTAAAGTAGGAAAATATATTGTAAATATATCGTGCCAGGTTTTTAAAAACTATGATGCATGCAAAATATTTAAAATTGAGGATATTTTGATAATTATCTCATTTTAAAAATATAAATATATTATGGTAATTTATGATACAAAGCAAGTATCAACAACCAGGCAATTTCTTGTTCAAAGTCTTTTTTAACAAAACATGTTTCTCAATTTAATATGTAATCTATCACGTTTATAAAGTGATGACAATACTTTAGTAGAAAATACAGAGGAAGAAAAATGTTCCTGGATGAAGCTTTTGTTACACTTCAATTAGCCAGGTAAAGTGGGGAATAAAGAATGAGTAAATGTATGGTAGGTGGGATGGGGATTGGAAGAGACTGGATGTAGCAGTTTTACGTGTTTTGAAATAGCTATTTATTATACATCCCCTAAGTGCATTCACTTAAAATATTAATATCCTGAATTCAAATGGTACATTTAACATAAAGAATTTAACATGGCTCACAAATATAACATAAACTATCTTTTCTAGAGGGAGGCAGATTAGTCACTGTAATTTTGCTTCATAATTTTATTGATTTGAACACAGGAGTATCCCAAAAGCTATTGAAATAAAACCAATCACAACAAAAGAAAAGTATTACAACAAAACAAAAGTATTATAACTTTTATTTCAGTATATATTCAAACATATAGAAAAGCTGCAAGAATAGGCTGAGGGACTCTTGTAACTCTTTATCCAGATTCCTCAACGATTTACATTTTTCTCTATTTAATTTATCATCTTAGTATCTATCTGCTTAATTTGTACTTCTGGAATCTTTGAGAGTAAACTGGAGCAATGTTCCAATTTACCTCTAAATACTTCGTTTCCTTAGAACATGGATATTCTCTTGCATAATTACAACGATCAAATTAAAAAATGTATCTAATCTACATACCCTATTCAATTTTTATAATTGTCCCAGTAATGCCCTTTGTGGGATTTTATAGACTAAAAAAAATACCCTAGGCCAAGAACCAATCAATTATCACATGATATTTAGTTGCTAAGTGTCTTCAGTTTCCTGCCTTTTTTTTTTTTTAAGTTTTTGGAAAATGGAACCACTACTTAGTCTTTCTTTTCATGACTCTGGCATTTTGAAGAATGTAGGCCAGTCATTTTGTTACAAATTTTTACCGCATATTGTATTTGTCTGATGTTTCCTCATAAATCAATTTAGGTCATGCATTTTAGTGGGAATGTTACAGAGGTGATGCTGTGTCCTTCTCCATGCATCATATCAGGAGACACATGAAATGAAAGTTTATTACAATATTGGTGGCGGTAACTATCATCACTTTGTTAATGTGATATCCGTTGCTTTCTCCACTGCCAAATTAGTAGGTTTCCTTTATAATTAAATTTTGAATATTTTGAAACTAATATAAAATTTTACTCGCTAATTTTAGCATCTAATAGAAGGGATAATAGAGTTAGAAAATGATTTTATAACTCTATTATGCCTTCTATTAGTTGGCATTCTGATGTAAGAAAGAATTTTCTGTTCTCCTTCATTTATGTATTCATTTGTATTGGTCTGGATTGATAAGATTCTCCTTTTATACAGTGTGTTATAAATCATTATTACCATTGTTTATTTTAATGCTCAAATTGCCCCACATTTGGCTGCTGGGACTACGTTAACACAAGACTGCCTTAGTGCTGCTTCAGTTGGAGTCCCTTTACCGAGAATTAGTAAGAGCAGAATGTAACTATTGTGAAACACATTTTGATGCTCTTTTAAAATATTTTTTGTTTTTATTTATTAAAAACATTTTTTTTAATACTTTAAGTTCTGGGATACATGTGCAGATTGTGCAGGTTTGTTACATAGGTATACACATGCCATGGTGGTTTGCTGCACCCATCAACCCATCATCTACATTAGGTATTTCTCTTAATGCTCTCCCTCCTCTAGCCCCCCAACCCCTGACAGGCCCCAGTGTGTGATGTTCCTCTCTCTGTGTCCATGTGTTCTCATTGATCAACTCCCACTTATGAGTGAGAACGTGCAGTGTTTGTTTTTCTGTTTCTGTGTTAGTTTGCTGAGAATGATGGCTTCCAGCTTCATCCATGTCCCTGCAGAGGACATGAACTCATCCTTTTTTATGGCTGCATAGTATTCCATGGTGTCACATTTTCTTAATCCAGTCTATCACTGATGAGCATTTGGGTTGGTTCCAAGTCTTTGCTATTGTGAATAGTGCTGCAATAAACATATGTGAGCATGTGTCTTTATAATAGAATGATTTATAATCCTTTGGGTATATACCCAGTAATGGGATGGCTGGGTCAAATGGTATTTCTGGTTGTAGATCCTTGAGGAATCGCCACACTGTCTTCCACAATGGTTGAAGTAATTTACACTCCCACTGATAGCGTAAAAGTGTTCCTATTTCTCCCATCCTCTCCAGAATCTGTCATTTCCTGACTGTTCAATGATCGCCATTCTAACTGGTGTGAGATGGTATCTCATTGTGGTTTTAATTTGCATTTCTCTAATGACCAGTGATAAAGAGCTTTTGTTCATATGTTTGTTGGCCGCATAAATGTCTTCTTTTGAGAAGTATCTGTTCATATCCTTTGCCCATTTTGTAATTTTTTTTTTATTGTAAATTTGCTTAAGTTCCTTGTACATTCTGGATATTAGCCCTTTGTTAGATAGGTAGATTGCAAAAATTTTCTCCCATTCTGTAGGTTGTCTGCTCACTCTGATGATAGTTTCTTTTGCTGTGCAGAAGCTCTTTAGTTTAATTAGACCACATTTGTCAATTTTGGCTTTTGGTGCCGTTGGTTTTGGTGTTCTGGTCATGAAGTCTTTGCCCATGTGTATGTCCTGAATGGTATTGCCTAGATTTTGTCCTAGGGTTTTTACGGTTGTAGTCTTATGTTTAAGTCTTGAATCCATCTTGAGTTCATTTTTGTATAAGGTGTAAGGAAGGGGTCCAGTTTCTGTTTTCTGCATATGACTAGCCAGTATTCCCAATGCGATTTATTAAATAGGAATCTTTCCCCATTGCTTGTTTTTGTCAGGTTTGTCAAAGATTAGATGGTTGTCGATGTGTGGTGTTATTTCTGAGGCCTCTATTCTGTTCCATTGGTCTATAAATCTGTTTTGGTACCAGTACCATGCTGTTTTTGTTACTATAGCCTTGTAGTATAATTTGAAGTCAGGTAGTGTGATGCTTCCAGCTTTGTTCTTTTGCTTAGAATTGTCTTGGCTATATGGGCTCTTCTTTGGTTCTATATGAAATTTAAAGTAGGTTTTTCTAATTCTGTGAGGAAAGTCAATGGTAGCTTCATGGGGATAACACTAAATCTATAAATTACTTTGTGCACTATGGCCATTTTCACGATATTGATTCTTCCTATACATAAGCATGGAATGTTTTTTCATTTGTTTGTGTTCTCTCTTATTTCCTTCAGCAGTGGTCTGTAGTTCTCCTTGAAAAGGCCCTTCACATCCCTTGTAAGTTGTATTCCTAGGTATTTTATTCTCTTTGTAGCAATTGTAAATGGAGTTCACTCATGATTTGGCTCTCTGTTTATCATTGGTGTATAGGAATGCTTGTGATGAGGCCATGCGCGGTGACTCAAGCCTGTAATCCCAGCACTTTGGGAGGCCGAGACGGGTGGATCCTGAGGTCAGGAGATGGAGACCATCCTGGCTAACATGGTGAAACCCCGTCTCTACTAAAAAATACAAAAAAACTAGCCAGGCGAGGTGGCGGGCGCCTGTAGTCCCAGCTACTCGGGAGGCTGAGGCAGGAGAATGGCGTAAACCCGGGAGGCAGAGCTTGCAGTGAGCTGAGACCTGGCCACTGCACTCCAGCCTGGGCGACAGAGCGAGACTCCATCTCAAAAAAAAAAAAAAAAAAAAAAAAGGAATGCTTGTGATTTCTGCACATTGATTTGTATCCTGAGACTCTGCTTATCAGCTTAAGGTGATTCTGGGCTGAGACAATGGGGTTTTCTAAATATACAATCATGGCATCTGCAAACAGGGACAAGTTGACTTTGTCGTTTCTTATCTGAATACCTTTATTTCTTTCTCTTGCCTAACAGCTCTGGCCAGAACTTCCAATACTATGTTGAATAGGAATGGTGACAGAGGGCATCCTTGTCTTGTGCTGGTTTGCAAAGGGAATGCTTCCAGTTTTTGCCCATTCAGTATGATATTGGCTGTGGGTTTGTCACAAACAGCTTTTATTATTTTGAGATACTTTCCATTAATACCAAGTTTGTTGATAGTTTTTAGCATGAAGGGGTGTTGAATTTTATCAAAGGCCTTTTTTTGCATCTATTGAGATAATCATGTGGTTTTTGTCATTTGCTCTGTTTATGTGATGGATTACACTTATTGATCTGCATATGTTGAACGAGCCTTGCATCCCAGGTGGGAAGTCGACTTGATCATGGTGGATGAGCTTTCTGATGTGCTGCTGGATTCTGTCTGCCAGCATTTTATTGAGGATTTTTGCATCGATATTCATCAAGGATATTGGCTTGAGATTTAGAATTTTTGTTGTGTCTCTGCTAGCTTTTGGCATCAGGATGACGCTGGCCTCATAAAATGAGTTAGGGAGGATTCCCTCTTTTTCCTTTGTTTGGAATAGTTTCAGAAGGAATGGTACCAGCTCCTCTTTGTACTTCTGGTAGAATTCAGCTGGGAATCCATCTGGTCCTGGACTTTTTTTGTTGGTAGAGTATTAATTACTGTCTCAACTTCAGAACTTGTTATTGGTCTATTCAGCGATTCAACTTCTTCCTGGCTTAGTCGTAGGAAGGTGCATGTGTCTGGGAATTTATCCATTTCCTCTATATTTTCTAGTTTATTTGCATAGAGGGATTTATAGTATTCTCTGATGGCAGCTTGTATTTTGGTGGGATCAGTGGTGATATCCCCTTTATCATTTTTTATTGTGTCTATTTGATTCTTCTCTCTTTTCTTTTTTATTGGTCTTGCTAGTGGTCTATGTATTTTGTTAATCTTTTCAAAAAATCAGCTCCTCGATTCCTTGATTTTTTTAAGGGTTTATCTCCTTCAGTTCTGCTCTGATCTTGTTTATTTCTTGTCTTCTGCTAGCTTTTGAATTTGTTTGCTCTTGCTTCTCTAGTTCTTTTAATTGTGATGTTAGGGTGTCGATTTTAGATCTTTCCCACTTTCTCCTGTGGGCATTTGGTGCTATAAATTTCCCTCTAAGACTGCTTTGGCTGTGTCCCAGAGATTCCGGTATGTTGTGTCTTTGTTCTCATTGGTTTCAAAGAACTTTTTTATTTCTGTGTTAATTTTGTTATTAACCCAGTAGTTATTCAGGGGCAGGTTGTTCAGTTCCCATATATTTTTGCAGTTTTGAGTGAGTTTCATAATGCTGAGTTCTAATTTGATTGCACTGTGGTCTGAGACTGTTAAAATTTCTGTTCTTCTGCATTTGCTGAGGAGTGCTTTACTTTCAATTATGTGGTCAATTTTAGAATAAGTGTGAAGTGGTGCTGAGAAGAATGTATATTCTGTTGATTTGGGGTAGAGAGTTCTGTAGATGTCTATTAGGTCTGGTTGGTCCAGAGCTGAGTTCACGTCCTGAATATCCTTGTTAATTTTCTGTCTTGTTGATCTAATATTGACAGTTGGGTGTTAAAGTCTCCCACTACTATTGTGTGGGAGTTTAAATCTCTTTGTGGGTCTCTTAAGAACTTGCTTTATGAATCTGGGTGCTCCTGTATTGGGTGTGTATATATTTAGGACAGTTAGCTCTTCTTGTTGTATTGATCCCTTTACCGTTATGTAAAGCCCTTGTCTTTTTTGATCTGTTGGTTTAAAGTCTCTTTTATCAGAGACTAGGATTGCAACCCCTGCTTTTTATTGCTTTCCATTTGCTTGGTAAATATTCCTCCATCCCTTTATTCTGAGTCTATGTGTGTCTTTGCATGAGATGGGACTCCTGAATACAGCACACTAATGGGTCTTGACCCTTTATCCAACTTGCCAGTCTGTGTCTAATTGGGGCATTTAACCCATTTACATTAAAGGTTAATACTGTTATGTGTGAATTTGATCCTGTCATTATGATGCTAGCTGGTTATTTTGTCCATTAGTTGATGCAGTTTCTTCATAATGTCAATGGTCTTCACAATTTGGTATGTTTTTGCAGTGGCTGGTACCAGTTTTTCCTTTCCATATTTAGGGCTTCCTTCAGGAGCTCTTGTAAGGCAGGCCTAGTGGTGACAAAATCTCTCAGCATTTGCTTGTCTGTAAAGGATTTTATTTGTTGCTTAGTTTGGCTGGATATGAAATTCTGGGTTGAAAATTCTTTTATTTAAGAATTTTGAATATTAGCCCCCACTCTCTTCTGGCTTGTAGGGTTTCTACCGAGAGATCCGCTGTTAGCCTGATGGGTTTCCCTTTGTGGGTAACCCGACCTTTCTCTCTGCTGCCCTTAACATTTTTTCTTTCATTTCAACCTTGGTGAATCTGTCGATCATGTGTCTTGGGTTGCTCTTCTTAAGGAGGATCTTTGTGGTTTCTCTGTATTTCCTGAATTTGAATGTTGGCCCGTCTTGCTAAGTTGAGGAAGTTCTCCTGAATAATGTCCTGAAGAGTGTTTTCCAACTTGGTTCCATTCTCCCCGTCACTTTCAGGTACACCAATCAAACATAGGTTTGGTCTTTTCACATAGTCCCATATTTCTTGGAGGCTTTGTTCATTCCTTTTCATTCTTTTTTCTCTAATCTTGTCTTCACGCTTTATTTCATTAAGTTCATCTTCAATCTCTGATATCCTCCTTTTTTCCACTTGATCGATTCAGCTATTGATATTTGTGTATGCTTCATGAAGTTCTCATGCTGTGTTTTTAAGCTCCATCAGGTCTGGAGGTCCACTCCAGATCCTGTTTGCCTGGGTATCACCAGTGGAGGCTGCAGAATAAGTCTTTTCTTAACTAGTTATTCTAGTTAGCAATTTGTCTAACATTTTTTCAAGGTTTTTAGTGGCCTGGTGCGGTGGCTCATGCCTGTAATCCCAGCACTTTGGTGGGCTGAGGCGGGTGGATCACGAGGTCAGAAGATCGAGACCATCCTGGCTAACAAGGTGAACCCTGTCCCTACTAAAAATACAAAAAAATTAGGTGGGCATGGTGGCAGGTGCTTGTAGTCCCAGCTACTCAGGAGGTTGTGGCAGGAGAATGGCGTGAACCCGGGAGGCAGAGCTGGCAGTGAGCCGAGATTGCGCCACTGCACTCCAGCCTGGGTGACAGAGGGAGACTCCATCTCAAACAAAACAAAACAAAATGAAACAAAACAAAACAAAACAAAACAGTAATAATGGTAACAATAACCTAACTTACATAGCACTTAATATATAGAGAACACCCTTCTAAGTGTTTCATCTGTATTCATTTATGCAATCCTCACATAATGTTATGAAGGTAGGTTCTATTATCCCAATTTTTTAGGTTAGTAAAACACCTAAGGCAGTTGGGGAAATTTGCCTGAAGTCACACAGCTCCTGAAATGACTGAAATCCACACCCCTGGGAGTCTGGCTCCAGGATCTTTTCTAGTGATTTGTACTGAATCCACAGATCACCAGAAGCCAGTCAGTGGCAAGATCTAAGCCCCCAAATTTCTCGGTTCAGCTTAAAATACTACTTTTTCCCTGTATGAACTCGCATCTCCTTGATTGGACTGATTTTAGCTTGTTTATATTTTTCGAACCTCCTGAGCGTTTTATTTATAGAGCCTGGTTCCAACTCATCAACTCAAAAGGCTGAAGGTTAGAAGTTCTTGAGATTAACTATACCGATTCTGGACGTCTGCCCTGGAATCCATTTCTTGTGTGTGGCCTCATGGACAGGTGGAATTCATCTAGGAAACATCTCAGGTAGTAGATCCAGAAAACTTGGGCTCTAAGGGGAGAACCAGAAAAAGGCTTCTCAATGCTGTTCCCTTTCAGCAGAACTTTCCTAGACAAGTAAACCACTCTCCTACCTGTAAAGGTGTCCCAGGAAGGCCAGGCATGGTGGCTCACGCCTGCAATCCCAGCACTTTGGGAGGCCAAGGCGGGTGGATCATTTGAGGTCTGTGAGGTCTGGAGTTTGAGACCAGCCTGGTCAACGTGGTGAAACCCTGTCTCTACTAAAAATAAAAAATTAGCCAGGTGTGGTGGCACCTGCCTGTAATCTCAGCTACTTGGGAGGCTGAGGCAGGAGAATCGCTTGAGCCTGGGAGGCAGAGGTTGTGGTGAGCTGATATTGTGCCACTGCGCTCCAGTCTGGGTGACAGAGTGTGACCCTGTCTCAAGAAAAAAAAGGTGTCCCAGGAAGATACAGTCACTCAAGATAGATCTCCTCCTTATTTTGACAACACCTTTCCTTTACTCCAGCCTGGGCGACAGAGTGAGACTGTCTCAAAAAAAAAAACAAAAAAACAAAAAAACCAAAAAATGGTTCTTAGCTTCCTTTCGTTGGATTAGAACATTGTTGGAGGAGTTTGTTATTACCCATCTTCTGAAGCCTACTTTTGTCCATTCGTCAAACTCATTCTCTGTCCAGTTTTGTTCCCTTGCTGGCGAGGAGATGTGATCATTTGGAGAGAAGAGGCATTCTGGTTTTTGGAATTTTCAGCCTTTTGCACTGGTTTTCCTCATCTTCATGGATTTATCTACCGTCGGTCTTTGTTTTGGTGTCCTTCAGATGGGGTCTCTGAATGGATTTCCTTTTTGTTGATGCTGATGCTATTCCTTTCTGTTTGTTAGCTTTCCTTGTAACAGTCAGGATCCTTTGCTGTAGGTCTGCTGGAGTTTGCTGGAGGTCCACTCCAGACCCTGTTTCCCTGGGTATCACCAGCCGAGGCTGCAGAAGAGCAAAGATTGCTGCCTATTCCTTCCTCTGGAATCTTTGTCCCAGAGTAGCACCCGCTAGATGCCAGCTAGAGCTCTCCTGTATGAGGTGTCTGTCGACCCCTCCTGGGAAGTGTCTCCCAGTCAAGAGGCACGGGGAGTCGGGGACCCACTTGAAGAGGTAGTCTGTCCCTTAGCAGAGCTCGAGTGCTGTGCTGGGAGATCTGTTGCTCTCTTCAGAGCCAGTAGGCAGGAACATTTAAGCTGGCTGAAGCTGTGCACACAGCTGCCCCTTCCGCCTGTTGCTCTGTCTCAGGGAAATGGTTGTTTTATCTATAAGCCCCTGACTGGGGCTGCTGCCTTTCTTTTGGAGATACCCTGCCCAGAAAGGAGGAATCTAGAGAGGCAGTCTGGCTACAGCGGCTTTGCCAAGCTGTGGTGATCTCTGCCCAGTTCAAACTTCCCGGTGGCTTTGTTTACACTGTTGAGGGGAAAACCACCTACATAAGCCTCAGTAATGGTGGACGCCCCTCCCCACAAGAAGCTCTACCGTCTCAGGTTCACTTCAGGCTGCTGTGCTGGAAGTGAGAATTTCAAGTCAGAGGATCTAAGCTTGCTGCGCTCCGTAGGGCTGGGATCCGCTGAGCTAGACCACTTGACTCCCTGGCTTAGGCTCCCTCTCGAGGGGAGTGAATGGTTCTGTCTTGCTGGCATTCCAGGCACCACTGGGGTATGAAAAATTCCGGCAGCTAGCTCAGTGTCTGCCCAAATGGCCACCCAGTTTTGTGCTTGAAACCCAGGGCCCTGGTGGTGTAGGCACCTGAGGGAATCTCTTGATTTGTGGTTGCAAAGACCATGGGAATAGCATAGTATCTGGGCCGGAGTCCACTGTTGCGCATGGCACAGTCTTTCCTGTCTTCCTTTGGCTATGGGAGGGAGTTCCCCAACCCCTTGTGCTTCCCAGGTGGGGTGGGCTGCACCCACTGTCTAACCAGTTCCAATGAGATGAGCTGGGTACCTCAGCTGGAAATGCAGAAGTCACCTGCCGTCTGCATTGATCTCGCTGGGAGCTGCAGACTGGAGCTGCTCCTATTCAGCCATCTTGGCAGCCACTACCATTTTGATGCTCTTATTAACGTCTAGTGATTGTTGTCCAAACTATGGGATTGGTAACGTGTCTTTAAAAATAACTGTTCCTATTTCTCTGGCTATATAGATGATGTGAGCCCTTCTTGTTTCATAGCCTCGATCCTAGGCAATGTTGCAAAAGGTTACATTAGTTATACTGGACAAATTATTAAGCCCGCCATTCAACATATACCCTACCTTTTAAAAATGGCTCTGCAACAGATTTCTGTTTGGAAATACTAATGAAACAGGGGAGTCAGTGTCCCAACTGATGTCCAGAAGAACATGTACTGAAAAGAAACCTGTAAATCCAACACTTTTTTTTTTTGTTTTGTTTGTGTTTTGAGACATCTGTCACCCCAGGCTGGAGTGCAGTTTGCGATCTCGGCTCACTGCAACTTTAGCCCCTCCCTGGGTTTAAGAGGTTGGATCACCCCAAATGTCCATCTGTGACAGCACTGGGATTAGAAATGTCACATATACACCATGGATACTATGCAGCATAAAAAGGATGAGTTTGCCGTCCTTTGTAAGGACATGGATGCAGCTGGAAACCATCATTTCTTACAACTATCACAGAACAGAAACCAACCCGCAATGTTCACTCATAGGTGGGAACTGAACATGAGATCACTTGGACTCGGGAAGGGGAAACATCAAAGCTACTGGGGCCCTATCCATGGGGAGGGGGGAGGGGGGAGGAGGGAGGGATTGCATTGGGAGTTATACTGGATATAAATGGATGAATTTGATGGGTGCGACGAGTTGATGGGTGCAGCTACACCCACATGGCCATAAGTATACATATGTAACAAACCTCGCACGTTATTGCACATGCTACGCCTGAGAACTTAATATAATAAAAAAAAAAAATAATAAAATAAAATAAAATAATAAAAAAAAAAATAAAATAAAAAAAAAAAAGAGATTCCTCCTCCCTCAGACTCCCCAGTACTAGATTACAGGCACTGCCACCTCATCCGGCTCAATTTTTTGTATTTTTTAGGTAGAGATTGGTTTCACAATTTGGCCAGACTGCCTGGTCCCTCAAACCCCTGATCTTTTGATCGGCCGCCCTCGGCCCTCCAAAGTGTTGGCATTATAGGCGTGCAGCCACCCACGCCCTGGCCCGAGCCCAAACACTTTTTTTATTTTTCTCCCAGTAAAAACATGGAAGGAGAGGAGAGCGAGAGGAGGGGAGGGAAGAATTTCTGTAGTTAGCCGATTATTAAATTCCAAATACAAGGTAACATAATGGTGGGAAAACCATATAAAACTTACCTTTAGTCATGAGCCTAAAATTTAAAAACGAACATTGATTATATGTGCATTTTTACCGAAATATAAAACATTACTTTTATTTGTTTTTGAACATTTTTTCCAAGCCCGGTGAAATTTTAATTACCAGCTCAAAAAACATGGATCATATGAAACTATCACAAAAATACCAGCATATTAAAGAAAAAAAAAAAAAAAAAACAGTGTGCACTCCCCCCTGTAATTCGGCAGGCACTGTGGTAGCAGAATGTTTCATAACGTTTCACAGTAATATCCAGCCAATGGCAGCACACTCCTAACCCTAGATTTCTCAATATCATAGGTGCACATGGAACTACTTTGAAATACTGTGATAGAGGACAGAAAGCCCGGAAGATTCTGTATAGCCACCAGAAAACATAACATGCAAAATAATTAAAAAAAAACCTAGGATACCATGGTTTTAACAAATAATTCCTACATAAAATAGAAACAGTACCCTGGGCGGTCCTGTTTCCACACTATGTAACCAAAATAAAACCTTTGTAGAGTATTATACTTAATTTAAAATATCGTTTGCTTTCCCTGTTCTCCGTGAGATCGTTGTGCGATGTGCACACTGAATGGCGGGCAGGTAAAAGAACATATACTCAACAAATAAAATGTGTTTGTTTAATAGGCAAAAAACATATGCACTTAGGGAAAAACCAGCAGTAGTTAGAAGTAATCCAGAAACCTATAAAGAAAGGAGGCTTTCCACTTAGCAATAAAGGCAAACAGATATGATAATAATGAATAAATTATAAATCCTAGAGAGACTGGAGGTTTATAATGACATTTTGATTATGAAAAATGCCACTGCAATTGCTTTCCAGGCCATAATAATATCAGTTACAGATATTTGAAACCTGAAATGATCTTTACTATAATTTTATTATTTTCCTTGAAATCTACCGAATTTATTCAGCTATAGATTTAAAATTTCTCCCCATTTTCCAAGCTTTTATTTGAATGACAGGAAGTAAACATGTCACTCAGCAAAATGAGAGTCCCTAATAATCTATAATAAAATTGCTACCACATATAACTTTTATATACGTATACTTCTTTTAAAGGGAGATAGAAATGAAAACAAATTTTAAGTGAATTTTCTTAAATCTATTTGAAAAGCAATACATAAAGAGCAGTCACATATGTCAGCACAACAATTAAGATGAGTAACACTGAAAAACCACATTTAAATGACTAGGATTCATAGAGATCATGCTTTGATAAAGAGTTTATTCCTATTATCAAAAAGATCTACAGAACTGGCTATAAACAATGTATTTTTTTAATGGTACTAAAGCTTACAAGGATCTTTCAATTGCGTACACAAAGGAGCTGCTTAAGACTGCAAAGCCTTTCTTAAGACTTAAGAAGGCAAGAAAAATGCTTTTTACGTATCACACTCCATTATTTGGCAATAGTGCCCTTTTAAAGAACCAAAATTTTCATATAGTAGGAGGATTTTGATATTAGAGAATTTACTATAGTTATGGAGATATTCTAGAGGTGGTTTAAAAATGGGTATATGGTACAAACAAACAGCAAAAATGAACATGATATGTTTTATCTCATTTTATTCACCATTACCACCCTATGAAATAGCATTTTGATCCTTATTGCTGTTAACTGAAAATAAAAGACTACATTTTTTTTTTTTTTGAGACAGATCCTTACTCTGTCATCAAGGCTGGAGTGCAGTGGTGTGATATCGCCTCACTGCAACCTCCTTCTCCCAGGTTCAAGCGATTCTCATGCCTCAGTCTCCCGAATAGCTGGGAATACAGGCATGGTGGGTGCCACCAAGCCTGGCTAATTTTTGTGTTTTTATTAGAGATGGGGTTTCACCATGTTGACCAGGCTGATCTTGAACTCCTCACCTCAGGTGACCCACATGCCTCGGCCTCCCAAAGTGCTGTGATTACAGGCATGAGTCACCACACCCAGTCAACAGACAATAAATTTCTAGAAGTCCAAGGCTGGTATAAAGCTAACTTACTGCTACTCTATGCAAAAATAACATTGAAATCAAGTGATAGAAAGCACTGGTAGAGTAGGTAGAGATTATATTATTTCTGAAAAGAGTCACTTCAATTTTGCCCTGGGGAATAAATTGTATTTTGCTTTTTTATTTTTTTAAGACAGGGTCTCACTCTTGTCACCCGCTTACTGCGGTGGCATGCTGCTCGCTACAACCTTCATCCACCCATCCCCAATCCCCACCTTAAGTGATCTGCTCCCCTCAGCCTCCCGAGTAGCTGAGACCACAGACATGTACCACCACACCCAGCTGTTTTTTTTGTATTTTTAATGGGGATTTCACCTGTTGCCCAGGCTGGTCTGGAACTCCGCAGCTCAAGTGATCCACTTGTCTCAGCCTCACCAAAGTGCTGGGATTACAGGCATAAGCCACTGCACCTAGCCTATTTTGCTTTATAATAGGAGAAAGTATTGTATTTAACTTGTTCCTAGGTGGTTGCATTCCTTTAAATATTAATGCACCTATTTCTTTATATGTAAAAATATACTAATTCTATCCCTCCTATATTATTTTAATAAGTAGCCCTATTACCTATATCTTGGGCTGTGTTATAAGCCTCACATAATTACATGCAGGGTAACCTCATCTGCTAGTTTATGCTGCTATAACTCAAACTTTATTAGGAGTGATCTTTGTAAAATGGCATTTCCTCTGGTCATTTTTTTTGCCTACAAACGTTCAATGACTTCTAGTTCAAGATAGCAGGTAGACCACGCATGTTTTAACTTCTTTTAAGACCCAATAAAATGACAATACAGAAATAAAAAATAAGTAACACCACAGCAGGTAGAGGATAGGCCATTAACAGATGTGAGATTTCAACATATTAATGTGAGCAGGAAAACCGATAAGAACTGCTGAAGTGGGCACAGGAAACCTCAGCCTACAGTATACAGGACCCATTGATCTGTAGATCCACAGGGAGGTTCAGGGGCTCTGAGATGCCTGGTAAGAAGACAGCAGGGAGAAACAGGGCTGAAAATGGGGAGATTTACTGAATATTTGTATAATGAACAATGACACACAGAGACCACAGAGAATATGAAAGACTCAGGAAATAAAAACATGATCAGCCCATGTGGACCATCATAGAATAATAAAAGTTACAGAAGGAAAGAACAAGAAAAAAAAAAGGTGGGTGGGTGGAGAATTATAAGAAAATAATACAAGATAATTTTCTAGATATGAAGGACACAACTCCTCAGAAGACAGTACCCACTTAAAATTCAAGTATAACATGAATTTTAAAAGGCCTACACCTAGACATATCAAGTATTGCAAAGTACCAAGAAAAAAAAAAAGTAAATCCTAAAAGTCAGAAGAAAAAAGCAGATGACCTACAAAGGACAAAAATGAATGTTTGACGAGAGTGGAGCATTACCTTCCAAGTTCAGAGGGAAGATCTGTAACCTAGAGTCCAAGATAAACTAGAATTAACATGGCAAACAATTAAAATGGATAGCAATTGCTTCTTCTCACCACAGTCTTTAAAGATGTGCCTTTTCTACAACTTTTAACATGATGAATTGTTAAGACTATTATAAAAAAACAGTTAGTAAAAGTGGTAGAAAATGTCAGTTTTAAACAGTGTCTCATTAGAGCAGGTGGCCAAAAATAGCACCTTTTAAATGTGTTTTCTCCTTTTCTAATGTGAATGCATACACTCACTACTTCTCTCCTTTTCCCTGCCACCTGTCAGGCTCTGCCCCTAGGCTTGCATCTTCTAATGTTAGAATCTGGATAATTTGTGAGAATAAAATAAGAAAAAATTCAAACATAAAAATTTTAAAAATTGATTATCCATACACTTGTTCTTAGGAGTTGCTAAGGGATATGCTTCATCATAGCAGAATTAAAAAAAAAAGAAGAAATGAAAAGAGAAAAAATGGGGGTTGAAATAGCACCACCCAGAAGATCAGGAAAGAGGAGTCTCAGGATGACAGTTGTGCAGCCAGAGGATGTCAAGACTCTGGAAGAGCAGTTCCCAAGGAAAAGGGGGAAGAAAAGGAAAGAGATACACCAGAATGTTTTATATAATGGAGAGTTGGAAAGAACTGGGAATATGATAAAGAAAAATAATACTAGAAAAAAAAAGGGAATTAGAAATTCTAAGAAAACTGAAAAATGGCTTAAGAAAATATAACCAAAGGGCCGGGTACGCTGGCTCACGCCTGTAATCCCAGCACTTTGGGAGGCCAAGGTGGGTGGATCACGAGGTCAGGAGATCAAGACCATCCTGGCTTACATGGTAAAACCCTGTCTCTACTAAAAATACAAAAAATTAGCGGGTGTGGTGGCGGGTGCCTGTAGTCCCAGCTACTCGGAAGGCTGAGGCAGGAGAATGGCGTGAACCTGGGAGGCAGAGCTTGCAGTGAGCCAAGATGGTGCTACTGGACTCTAGCCAGGGTGACAGAGCAAGACTCTGTCTCAAAAAAAAAAAAATATATATATATATATATACACACACACACACACACACATACACACACACACATATATATATATACCCAAAGAAGACTACTTGGCACTGTAATTAATCACTAATTAAGCTAATATTTAGTGTCAGCTGGTTATATAGCATTGTTTTAGTTACTAGGAATACAGTAATGATGGGGAAAGTAATGAATTAAAAAATGAATTAAATTAGTTAGAATAGATTATCTGCCTTCTTGAAGCTTACAGTCCAGTGGGGGAGAGTGACAGTAGTTTTAAAATTAAGAAAATAAAATACATAATTTGTATTAACAACGAGAGCTATGAAGAAAAAAAATAAGGACACCAGAGCAAAAATTTCAGGCATGGGAAGTTGCTATTTAAAATAAGTATGGCAAGGGAGGCCCTACTGATCAGCTGCCATTGTCGTCAAGAATTTAAGAAAAAGAGGGATTAAATGGTCATCTCAGTGAATTTATGTTGCAGGTAGAGGGAACACCAAATGCAAAAGCCCTTTTCACACAATAATGTACATGGTTAATTATGGTTGTAAAATAATAATAATAATAGACAAGCAAAGAGCCAAATCATGAGCGAACTCTCATTCACAATTGCTACAAAGAGAAAAAAATACTTAGGAATACAACTTACAAGGGATGTTAAGGACCTCTTCAAGTAGAACTACAAACCACTGCTCAAGGAAGTGAGAGAGGACACAAACAAATGGAAAAACATTCCATGCTCATAGATAGGAAGAATCAGTATCATGAAAATGGCCATACTGCCCAAAGTACTTTATAGATTCAATGCTGTTGCAAAGTACTCTATAGATTCAATGCTATTCAAATGCTGTTCCCACCAAGCTAACACTGACTTTCTTCACAGAATTAGAAAAAACTACTTTAAATTTCATATGAAACCTAAAAAGAGCCTGTATAGCTAAGACAATCCTTAGCAAAAACAACAAAGCTGGAGGCATCACACTACTGGACTTCAAACTATATTACAAGGTTACAGTAACCAAAACAGCATGGTACTGGTACCAAAATAGATATATAGGCAAATGGAACAGAACAGAGACCTCAGAAATAATATCACACATCTACAACCATCTGATCTTTGACAAAACTGGCAAAAACAACCAATGGGGAAAGGATTCCCTATTTAATAAATGCTGTTGGGAAAACTGGCTAGCCATATGCAGAAAACAGAAACTGGACCCCTTCCTTACACCTCATACAAAAATGAACTTAAGATGAATTAAAGACTTAAATGTAAAACCTAAAACTATAAAACTATAAAACCCTAGAAGAAAACCTGGGCAATACCATTCAGGATATAGGCAGGGCCAAAGACTTCATGACTAAAACACCAAAAGCAATGGCCAAAAAAAAGCCAAAATTGACAAATGGGATCTAATCTACCCATCTGACAAAGGTCTAATATCCAGCATCTATACGGAACTTAAACAAATTTACAAGAAAAAAACAACCCCATCAAAAAGTGGGCAAAGGATATGAACAGACACTTCTTAAAAGAAGACATTTATGTGGCCAACGAACATATGAAAAAATGCACATCATCATTGGTCATTAGAGAAATGCAAATCAAAACCACAATGATATACCATCTCACACCAGCTACAATGGCAGTTATTAAAAAGCCCATCCAAAAGTGAGCAAAGGATGTGAACAGACACTTCTCAAAAGAAGACATTTATGCGGCCAACAAACATATGAAAAAAAGCTCATAGAGAAATGCAAATCAAAACCACAATGAGATACCATCTCACACCAGATACAATGGCAATTATTAAAAAGTCAGGAAACAACAGATGCTGGTGAGGCTGTGGAGAAATAGGTATGCTTTTACATGTTGGTTGGAGTGTAAATTAGTTCAACCACTGTGGAAGACAGTGTGGGGATTCCTCAAGGATCTAGAATTGGAAATGCCATTTGACCCAGCAATCCCATTACTGGGTACATACCCAAAGGAATATAAATCATTCTACTATAAAGACACATGCACATGTATGTTTATTGCAGCACTATTCACAATAGCAAAAACTTGGAACCAAGCCAAATGTCCATCAGTGATAGACTGGACAAAGAAAATGTGGCACATATACACCGTGGAATACTATGTAGCCATAAAAAAAGAATGAGTTCACATCTTTTGCAGGGACATGGATAAAGCTGGAAGCCATCATTCTCAGCAAACTAACACAAGAACAGAAGACCAAACACCACATGTTCTCACTCATAAGTGTGAGTTGAACAATGAGAACACATGGACACAGGGAGGGGAACATCACACACTGGGGCCTGTTGGTGGGGGGTGGAGGGCAAGGGGAGGGAGAGCATTAGGACAAATACCTAATGCATGCAGGGCTTAAAACTTAGATGACGCGTTGATAGGTGCAGCAAGCCACCATGGCACATGTATACCTACATAGCATAGCTGCATGTTCTGCACATGTATTCCAGAACTTAAAGTAAAATAAAAAATAATTTTAAATATGTAACTGGCATTAATTTTAGAAATACAAAAATGAAAAACCTGATAATGAAATCAGGAAGAAGAAGAGTTGAAGGAGAAGGTGGGTGCACTAATATCCTCATCTGATGAGGGCAATCACAAAGAAGTATCTGTAGTGAAGGGAACAGAAAAAGAAAGGTATTATAGTTACAACAGAGAAAATAAAAATAGAGATAAAACTAAATGGAAGACGGGCATGGTGGCTCACACCTGTAATCCCAGAACTCTGGGAGGCAGAGGTGGGCAGATCACTTGAAGTTAGGAGTTTGAGACCAGTCTGGGCAACACTGTGAAACCCTGGCTCTACAAAAAAAATACAAAAATTAGCTGCACCTGCTGGCACACACCTGTAGTCTCAGGTACTTGGGAGGCTGAGGTGGGAGGATCACTTGAGCCTGGGAGGCGGAAGTTGTAATGAGTCACAATTATGTCTACTATACTCCAACCTGGGTAATAGAGTGAGACCATGTCTCAAAACACCACCAACAAACGAAATGCTGAATGATAGAGACAGGAAAAGTGGAGGTAGGGTTGAGTGAGTGAGTGAGTGTAAAATGCCTCCTTTACATGTTTGTGTGAGTGTGTTAATATATGATGTCTTAAAAATGACTAACAAAAATTTTCAGGTGGAAGCAAATTACTTTTACCTGAAAAAATAGACGTACGTACCAAAGGAAAAGTAGAAAGAGAAGCGAGGCTTACATGGAAAAATCTGGGCCAAAGGACCATTTATTTTAACCATGCACATGTTTTAATCTGATTTAAACACACACATCTGCTCACATATACACCCTTCAGAGGTTTTCCATCACTCAGCATAAAGGTCAGAATCCCAAATATGGCCTCTATAAGAATTATACTAAATACTTGTGACAAAAAAGTGTTTTTTATCTCTCATGTTAAAAGCAGAACCTTTAACATACAGAAAAACCCTCAGTTTCCTTCTTTACTAAAGTAATATTTTGTTGGAAACTATAGTTCTTCTCTCCATCATTATATAAATTTTATTTCTCTATCCTCAGGAGGTATTGTACTAAATTGCGAATACTATCATGGAATTTCCCAAGTCTTTTGAGTAAAATTTTACATATGCTTTCTGCAGAAACATGACAGTTTTGATTTTTCAAAAAATCCTTGGGTAGATAGGATATAAAATTTTACATGTTATTACATGTGATCAATATCTGATTAGTTTTATGTTATCATTTCAAAAGAAAGCAATACCTTATTAGGGTCTTCTGTGGGGTTTGATAATGCAAATATTCCAAAACTTTCAGAAATCTGAAATCTGAAACACTTTTGGTTCCAAGCATTCTGTAATATGGATACTCAGCCTGCACTACTAAGCAATAAAAAGGAACAAACTACTGATACACTCAGGAAGCTGCATGAGTCTCCAGAAAATTATGCTGAGTGAAAATAGTCAATCCCCAAAGTTTACATACCATGTGATTCTACTTATAAAATATTTTTTCAAATGACATTATAGGAATGGAGAATAGATTAGGGAGTTGTGAGTATTAAACAGGTGGTGAGGGAAGGGAAATGGGTGTGCTATAAAAGAGCAACATGAGGGACCCTTATGGTGATGGAAATGTTCTTTATCTTGACTGCATCCACGTCAGTAACTTGGTTGTTACATTGTGCTATAATCTGACAGATATTACCACTGCGGGACACTGGGCAAAGGGTACACCATATGTCTGTATTATTTCCTGCAACTGCATGTGAATATATAATTATTTCAAAATAAAAAGTTTAATTTGGAAAAAAAGCTGATACATATTATAAAAATATGAATTGTTCTCCATTGGTAGCAAGGAGGTGGGGTGGTGGTAATTCAGACCTTCAAGCAAAGGAGGAAAGACACATGGAGAGGGAGACGGCTTTATCAAGCTACTTTGATATCAAAGCTACGTTCTCCAGAGCCTTCCTCTGCTTTGTAAGAGCAAGAAAACTGAGAACCAGTCAAGCAAAGATACACAAATCTTTTTAAGGCCCCACTCATTAGGGTTTGACTCCGAAAGTTACCCAAGCTCCTATCATTTCTGTGGATACCAAATCTGCCAGTATCTAATGACAACCTCAAAAGGAAGCCAGACAGGGTACAAAGGGCAGATAGGATCTCTACACTAAACATATAGGTTGCAGAACCAAGAGTCAGAGATTATACTTTTAGACTTCAATGCTGGGATCATCTGTTATCTGACATGAAGGACATGAAGGGTAGACGGAAGCAGTGATAAACGCCCCATTTCTTACATAGCAGAACCTTGGGAGGCACTCTACATTGAGAAGGAAGACACATATTGGCAACAAGTGTGGGATTAGGGTCGAGGTGCTTTTACTTGAAAGGGTTTCAGACATCAGGAATATTTATCTTTTGTCTATTTTTACACCCTTATTCCTTAAGAACTTACCAGATTGATGACGCATCAGTTCTACTCATAGAGAAATAAAAATACATAAATACACTAATATTTGTAAACAAGTGTGTGCAGCGGCATTACTTATAGTAGCCAAAAAGTGGAAACAACCCAAATGTCCACCAGCTGATGAATGGATAAATAAAATGTGGTATGAACATACAATGCAATATTATTTAGCAATAGAAAGAGATGATGTGCTGATTCCTGTACGGTACGGATGAACCTTAAAAATATTATATTAAGTAAAACAAGTCAGTCACAGAAGGCCACATATTTTATGATAACATTTATCTGAAATGTCTAGAGCAGGCAAATCCACAGAGGCAGTAGATTAATGGTTGCCTGGGACTGGGTGATTTGTGGAAAAAGTGAATGCTAATGTTTATAGGGTTTCTTTTTGGAGTGATGAAAATGGTCTGAAATTAACTGTGAGGATGGGTGCACAACTCCAAATTGTAAAAACTATTAAACTGTATATTTGAAATGAAAAAAAAAAGCCCTTGGATTAAATAGAATACAAAATTTAACGTGTTATTATATGTGATGAATATCTGATTAGTTTTAAGGTATGAAAATTAAAAGAAAGCAATACCTTAAGGTCTAATGTTAAGGTTTGATAGTGACTGTAATAGCTTATCATAGGAAATTGGAAAATATTGCATAATAACTAATGTCAGAAAGAGTTCACAATATTGTCAGTTGTGGTTCTGATTCAATGAGGAAAGAAAGAAAAACAAAGTTAGCCTCAATGGGAAAAAGAATAGCATTGCATATAAAAAGAGATAAAGGAGACTTAAATGTGATAATCAGTAAGAAATTGTATCTCACTATCAACTGAAGCAGACAGAGTTACTGGAAGAACAGGGAAAGGACTGCAATGCTTAATCCTAGAAACAAAGCAAAAATGGGAAGTTTTAGCAGGATACAGGCTAAGAAATAATACATTTTACATCCCATGTAAGAAAAACTGGCTCCAACTCCCAGCACGAGCGACACAGAAGACCGGTGATTTCTGCATTTTCAACTGAGGTACTGGGGTCATCTCACTAGGGAGT
>NW_016807115.1:175728-200296 GCF_001698545.2 Rhinopithecus bieti | reverse complement strand
CCCTAAAAATTAAAAAAAAAAAAAAAAAAAAAAAAAAAAAAAAAAAAAAAAAAAGAAAAACTGAAAGGTCTCATTAAGGAAATTTGCAGCCTGATTTGACTCTAGCTTATCCCCTGGTTTTCCGAGACTATTGCATTCTAAACTTGTTTTGCACTTATAAAATTATTTTGATTTTCAAGTAAAAGTTGGCTTATAAAACTGTATTGCAAAATTCTGAGTTTACTGAACTATTGCCCATTATCACTGCATTTCCTATCCCCTTTAATGACTATATATCTAGTTGCATGAATTATGCAATGTAATCCTTAGGCATTTTTGTTATCAGAATATCTTTTTATAAATTAGTAAAGAAGGCCAGCACTCAGAACACATTGACTGTTGCTGTAGGTTTTAATGCTTAGTGCAGCTGCTATGTAATGGTGCACATGAATTAAAAAATGAAGTCATGAGGGCAGAAGAACGGATGTTCAAAAATGAATTTGCAAGTTTAGTTCTAAATAGCAATCACAATTTTAGCTTGAGGCTTTTCTGGGGAGAGTGAATAATGATTAGGTGAGATTATAGGCCCCAAGCAAGGCCTGAGGACATTGGTGCTCAGAGCCAGTCATTTATCCTCAAACAATGGTCCTTAGGTTGTGGAGGCATTGTTTGAAATACTAGGAAGAATCAAACCTGTTTCTGTCACTTTTTCCCAAGGGTCTTCTCAGGATTCTGAAGCTCTAGTGATAAGATAAATGTTTACTTAAACAAAAGCCTTGGTAGGCTTTTACTGTTACCTTATGTTATTTTTACTGTTCTGGGTTTATATTTTTATTTACCTGCAGAAGGAATTACATGCGAAAATTGTAACCCCAAAATCACTATTGAAAATTGTGTTCTACTATGTTAAGTGCCTATTCAAGGGAAGTAAGATAAGATTTAAGAGAATAAATTTTCCCTCTCATTTTTATTAGATTTTCATGGCAAATTTGAATTTCAGAGAATCCTGACTTATTGTGTATTGCCAAAAATATTCTTTTAGCCAGATCTAATCATGCAAAATTATGAACTGCTTAGTGTGGCTATTTTGAAAGCCCTGAAGTCTTGAATTCATGGGTAATTATGTATTTTTATTTACCAGAACCTCAGTTTCCTGCTGTCATTATATTAATACTGTTTTCTTCTCTGTCATTAAAATGTTGTGACTTAAGTTGTGTGAATGACACCCACTTTTTAAAAACATATTTACATAATAAATAGTAAAGGGGGGAATTTAACAAATCAAAAAATTTACTTAACTCACTCAATTTATAGAGTAACGATGATGATGATAGTAATAAAAATAGTAGTGCAGTAGTAATGATCTGATAATATGAAGAACAGGCTTTAAATAGGGCTTACTGTATACCAACACTATTCTGACTCATATATTAATTCGTAACGCCATCATTATCCATTATCCCCATTTTACAAATGAGAAACTGAGTCAATAAGAAACTCAATGAGATTAAATAGCATCGGTAAATCTAGGATCAGAAAATTGGACTAATACGTACCCTACTTATAGAAACTTAGAATTTAGAGCAGTGCTTTTTAACTACTGAGACCTTTTTTTCACCCTTTGAAATCTATTCTTCTATTTTCCTTGATAAAATATAAAATCTCATGGTTTCTATTTCATTTTTAGAATAAATTAAATATAATAACAAAATAAATGAAAACAATAATATAGGGCTCAGATTTTTTTTTAAGCTACCCCTCCTTCCTCCTGTTTCTAGTTGAGCCTGACTAGTTTGAAATTATATTCATTCTGTTAATTCAGCAAATAATTATTGAAGCCCTACTATTTGTCAAACATTATTCTAGGGCTGTTATGTACACTGAAAGCAAACCAGTTCTGAACTGTGAGCAACATAGGAAAACCAGACAACTTTTGGTGACTTCTAAAGTCTCCCCAAAATGTAAAACCCAAGTTCGAATGCAAGAACAAAAAACCCACAACAGAGCTATGTGGATATTGCTCACAGTGTTGGAATGTCTATACCAGCAACCCCTTCTGTTAACACAAATAAAAACAATTGAA
The DNA here is from genome assembly GCF_001698545.2 of Rhinopithecus bieti. Lineage (NCBI taxonomy): Eukaryota > Metazoa > Chordata > Mammalia > Primates > Cercopithecidae > Rhinopithecus > Rhinopithecus bieti. The sequence goes on along the minus strand of NW_016807115.1, from coordinate 198,234 downwards.
TTTACTTAAATTGAAATTCTTATTAGAACTATTTATCACTGTCATGTTAGCTATTACTTAGTATGTTTACATTTGCAAGACTACTCTCAAAAACTTTCTTAATTATTCCAAGACACCAAGCCTATAATTTATGCAGCAGCCATTTATTCTGTATGACTTCATTGAATGGCCACTGTGTAACAAAATTAGCCAGGGCATATAAACCTTTATTTGAAAATACTGGACATGAGAAGTCTTCACAGATGTATTCTAATTTAAAGTGAGTTGAAATGTATAGGAGGATCAGCCAAAGTCCAACTAGTTTGAGGAAGAGTTAACCAGGGATAGCTCTTGCAAGAGGGAGGAATTGTCCTTGCCGATTTGTAGCCACTGTTTGTGCAATCTAGATTTTATCAAGAGGGAAGGAGAGGAACAGGTACAAGCTGAAGTTGTGTGCAAAAAGGTTTGGGGAGGAACAACCACTGGATAAAAGGGCATGAGAGAGTCACAGTGAAAGATGACCAGTCCTCCAGGGTCTAATATCACTTCCTACAAGGCACTGTGCTTTGTGCTGGGGATACAGTGTTAAACAAGGTAGGCTCAGTTCCTGATTTCCTTAAATACAGAATTATACAATTACTTATTTTACTTTCATAGTACAAGGTGACGGGCTTGCATGTATCAGGGGATTTCACATAATCTGGAAGAATAAGACAAAGCTTCCCTAAACAAGGGGCATTTTCATTGAAACCTGAGGGATGGGCCATAGATACTTCTGCCATCATGGGCCCCTTCTAATATAAAAAATAAAACTAAAAATTATATTTTGCAACTTGCATGAAAAAAGATGAATATGTTAGTTAATACTGTATATTGAAATGTTTTCTTTTACCTAGAAATCCTTTGTTTTCTGATTTTAAAATAAATTTAAACATTTTTGTGGACCCCTTAAAATTTTGTGAACCCTAGGCACTGTGCTTACTGTGCCTTTTGGATAAGTCGGCATAGGAGGTGGGGAAGTTTGGGCCAAGAACATTTTGGATAGAGAGAATAGCATATAGAGAAGTTTCTAGGGGCTTAATTGCTCAGGGAATTAAAAGGCTAGAGCGGGGAGAGCAGGAGAGGATGGCACGAGGGAGGTTGGTGAGGCATGCCATATTAAAATAATTGAATTCTTATAGAGGCCATTTTAAAATAGTAAATTAAATAACACTAATCCAATGCTGATTTTCTTTTTTAAAGACAAGATCTCACTCTGTTGCCCAGACTGGAGTGCAATGGTGCAGTCATGGCTCACTACAGCCTAAACTCCTCGGCTCAAGCCATCCGCCCATCTTAGCCTATGAATAGCTAGAATTATAGGCACACACCACAATGCCCAGTTAATTTTTCTTTTCAGAGACAGGGTCTATGTTGCCCAGGCTTAATGCTGATGTCTGATATAACATAAGTATATTGTAAAGGAAGTCAGTGATTTCAGCCAAACTATGGCAGATGTAAAGAAATAGGTTAGGCAAAATTCCATCTAAAGTCAGTATATACATTGAAATAGTGACAGAAAATCATATAATGCCTGGGATTTGCTTCAGAATAATACAGGAAGTATAAATGAAACAAGATTAGCCATGAATTCTCAATTAATGAAGCCATATTTGAGGTACACAGGGGTTCATTTTATTATCCTGTCAACTCCTCTGTTTCTGGCTTTCCATAATAGTTTTATTTAAAAATAAAGCCAAGGTATAAAGAAACATCAAAACCCAGAAGCCATGGGTTTTGATAAAGATGATAGATTTAAGCTCATAAAAATGATAACATTATATAACAAAAATAAAGCACACAAAACATTAAAAATAAAAAAGAAGACATAATTGTGATATATGTAATTTATAGATTTAATATTCTTAATATGATTATGATTCTTATCAATCTAGAAAAAATTCAAAGACCCCACCCACAAGAAAATTGGGCATGGCTCATGAATGGGACATTCATAAAAGAACTTAAAATTCAAGTAAAATATAAAAGATACTCATACTCAGTAGTAATCACACATATGAAAATTAAAATGCCATATACTTTTCTTGTATCAGATTTTGTAAAAAACAAAGTTAATGTCAAATGTTGACAAAACTATAGAGAAAGTGACATTCCCATTCTGTCAAACACTGTTGGTAGAAATGTAAATTGGTATAACCTTTCAATTTGTTTACTATTTGATCTACCAATTCCATTCTTAAGAATATATCATAATCTAGCATTTTCCAAAGTGTATAGTGGGATGTTGACAGATGTTATTTGTGTTTGTGTAAGTCTAAACTTAATTTTAAATGTAAATTTATCAAATGTCATTTAAAAAATTTCCCTTTTTAAAGTTTTTCCATTGCTGCTGCTGCTGCTTTTTTTTTTTTTTTTTAATAGAGTTTATTTTTCAGAGCAGTTTTAGTTTCATAGCAAAATGGAGTGGAAAGTACAGAGACTCCCATATACCCCTTGCCTCCTGTGATGGTTAATACTGAGTATCAACTTGATTGGATTGAAGAATACAAAGTATTAATTCTGGGCGTGTCTGTGTGGTGTTGCCAAAAGAGATTAACATTTGAGTCAGTGGGCTGGAGAAGGCACATCCACCCTTAATCTGGATGGGCACAATCTCATCAGCTTCCAGCAAATGTAAAAGCAGGCAGAAAAATGTGAAAAGGAGAGACAGGCCTAGCCTCCAAGCCTACATCTTTCTCCTGTGCTAGATGCTTCCTGCCCTTGAACATCGGACTTCAAGTTCTTCAGTTTTGGGACTCAGAGTGGCTCTCCTTGCTTCTCAGCTTGCAGACAGCCTACTGTGGGACCTTGTGATCCTGTAAGTTAATACTTAATAAACTTCCCTTTATGTGTGTGTATATATATACACACACATATATGTATATAGATATGTATATATACATATATGTACCATATAGCTATACATAGATGTATCTATATATACATATCCATATATACATATCTGTATACATAGATATACATATATAGATATACATAGATACGTATATATCTGTATATATACACAAAACACTGCTAAGAATCATAGACGATAGAAACAAATATATATATGTGTATGTGTGTGTGTGTATATATATACACAAAACACTGCTAGGAATCATAGACAATAGAAAGAAATATATATATCCTATTAGTTCTGTTTCTCTAAGAGAACCCTGACTAAAACATCTCCACACTGCCTCTCTCATTATCGACATCTTGAAGGCATATGTTATCTTAAGAATGCATTCCATGGTTAAATAAGTTTGATTTCTACAACCTTGGTATACGATAATACTATACACTAGGACATACATCTCTAAGATAGTGAATAAGTCTTTCCTTATGTTCTATAACACTTACTTTTAGAAATTATCTTAAAAAATCATCAGATATGAGTACATATCACTTAAGTCATGTTTAACACAAAGAAAACTGGAAGTATTCTATATATTTAATAAGAGGAAGGTGGTTACATGATTCATGTTATAACCTTAAATTGGAATTTAAGGTGGATGATATTTACTGGCATAAAAGTTGCTGCAAAAGGATGATATATTCTATACCTTGAAAACACTAAAGACTCCATGAAAAGGCTCCTGGAAGTTATAAATGACTTTAGCACAGTTTCAGTATACAAAAATCAGTAGCATTTCTGTACACCAATAATGTTCAAGCTGAGAGCCAAATGAAGAACATAATCCCATTTACAATAGTCACACACACATTCACAAACCTGGGAATACATCTAACTAAGGAGGTGAAAGATATCTACAAGGAGAACTACAAAGCACTGCTAGGAATCACAGATGACACAAACAAATGAAAAAAACATTACATGCTCATGGATTGGAAAAATCAATATTGTTAAAAGGGCCATACTGCTCAAAGCAATCTACAGATTAAACGCTATTGCTATCAAACTATCAATGTCATTTTTCACAGAATTGGAAAAAAAACTATTCTAAAATTCCTATGGAACCAAAAAAGAGCCTGAGTAGCCAATGCAAATCCAAAGCAAAAGAACAAAGCTGAAAGCATCACGTTACTCAACTTCAAACCATACTATAATGCTTCTGTAACCAAAAGAGCATGGTACTGGTGCAAGAACAGATGCATAGACCAATGGAACAGAATAGATAACCCAGAAATAAAGCCACACACCTACAGCCATCTAATCTTTGACAAAGTTGACAAAATTAAGCAATGGGGAAAGGACTCCCTATTCAATAGCTTGCTAGCCACATGCAGAAGAATGAAATTGGATCACTACTTTTCACCATATACAAAATTAACTAAAATGGATTAAAGATTTAGATGTAAGACCTCAAACTATAAGAATGGTAGAAAAAAAAACCAGTAAACGCCATTCTGAACATGGGCCTTAGGAAAGAATTTATGACTAAGTTCTCAAAAGCAACTGCAACAAAACAAAAATTGGCAATTGGGACCTAATTAAACTAAATAGCTTCTGCATGGCGAAAGAAATTGTCAACAGAGTAAACAGACAATTCACAGAATGGGCTAAAATATTTGCAAACTATGCAACCAATAATTGTCTTATATCCAGAATCTATAAGGAACTTAAACAATTGAACAAGCAAAAAACTAACAGCCCTATTAAAAATTGGGCAAAAGGCATGAACAGACACTTTTTTAAAGAAGATATACAAGAGGCCAACAAACATAAGAAAAAGTGCTCATCATCACTAATCATCAGAGAAATGCAAATCAAAACCATAATTAGATACCTTCTCACACCAGTCAGAGTGGCTATTATTAAAAAGTCAAAAAACAACAGATGTTGGTGAGCCTGTGGAGAAAAGGGAATGCTTATATACTGTTGGCGGGAATTTAAATTAGTTCAGCCACTGTGGAAAGCAGTCTGGAGATCTCTTAAAGAACTTAAAACAGAATTACCATTCAACCCAGTAATCACATTACTCGGCACACATCCAAAAGCAAACAAATTGTTCTACCAAAAAGACACATGCCTTCACAATATTAAGCACTATTCTTAATAGTAAAGTCATGGAATCTACATAGGTACCCATCAATGGTGGACTGGATAAAGAAAATGTGGTACATATACACCATGGAATATCATGCAGCCATAAAAAAAGAATGAACTCATGTCTCTGCAGCAACCTGGATGCAGCTGGAGGCCATTATCCTAAGCAAATTAACACAGGAACAGAAAACCAATTATCACATGTTCTCACATATAAGTGGGAGTTAAACATCAGGTACTCATGGCCATAAAGATAGCAACAATAGACAACAGGGACTACTAGAGGGGAAAGGGTGGAAGGGGGAGCAAGAGTTGAAAAACTGACTGCTAGGCACTATGCTCAGTACCTGCGTGAAGAGATCATCTATACCATAAACTTCAGCATCACACAGTATACCCAGTTAACAAATCTGCACATGTACCCCCTGAATCTAAAATAAAAGTGGAGGAGAAAAAAATAAATAAAACTTTTCAAAAGGCTGGAATAAACCGCTAAGTAAAAGAAGCAGGATAGGGAAACACCATTTAAGCCCTATGGTGTCTAGTCAAAATTATTGTAACTATATAAATCCACATATTATACATAATACACATATATAAAAATAAATTTAGGAAGATAAAATATGAAGAACAGTTACCTCAAGGTAGTAGGATAACTATATTTTTCTGTATTACCTTTTTTTTTAAAAAAAGTAAATATATATTAATTTTCCAATAGAAATAATTTTTAGAGGCAATGTGTTTAAGTATCCTAATTTTGGAGAAATACAGCATTTTAAACTATAGATGTCAGGCACTTTCCATATTTAATAAAAAGTAACTCTGTAGGCAAAAACTACAATTGTATGAAGAATATGTGAAGAGAAACCATGATGCCTACCTTCTGGAGAGAAGTGACGAAAACATAACAAGCGTTGTGTGTGACTCAGCAGCGTAAAGGAGGCAGTTAATTTCCAGATGCTCTATGTCTTTACAAGTCCCTATAAGGGAGTACCTCTTCTCTCTGGAACAGAAATAACATTGAGTACAAACATTTATTTAAAGGCTGGTTTTCAAAATCAATAATAGTATTGTTGGCATTTTTTCACTTCCAAACATCAATGAATGTTTGCCAAAGAACTAGAAGAATCAAGGTATTAGTATCTTCATCCTTCAGAAATACTGTGATTAACTACCAGAAATAATTAAAGCAAATGTTATATACTTTATTTTCATATGTTTAATAATCAGAATATATTTAATAAATTAAAAGTATTGATAAAATAGTAGTATAATTTTGTGTATCTACTATCTACCAGACACAATGCTAGATCCTTTATATCTCATTTAATCCTCTCAACATCTTTTTATTTGATATTTATTCAAATAAATAAATATTTATTCAACAATATTTACTGCGGGAAACACTGGAGATATAATGGTGATCACTATCATGATACAAGATAGTCATTAACATTCCCACATTAAAATGAGGTAATTGAGGCTCTGGGATTTAATATTAAATAGCTTAACTTCAAACCTACTCTTTCTATTATAGCCCAATTAAAAGGAGTTTGCCAGTCTTATTACCATCACCACTAAATAAACTCCAAACCTTTTAAGTTAAAATGGAAAATGCCAAAAAATACCAAAAAATCCCCAACAACTCATCTAAATGTAGTATAAAATATATAGAAAATATCTATATAAAGCCTTTACAATTGGCAATATCACCTAATTTAATCTTCACTCAATCTCATGATATAGGTGTTAGTACTACCATTTTGTAGATGAGAACACTGTCTTAGAAATGTTCACCTTAAATCTGGGTCTGCCTAATTCTAATGCTTAAACATCTCAAAAGGAGAATAAGAAAAGAAAAACTTACATTAAAATGGAGAAAGCAACAAAGAAGTAAGAAAAACAACTCATTTAAGCCGCCTGATATATGCATACACATGCAAAACACACACAGTGTCACACACCTGTACGGACTGTGGTACTGCCATTCAAACACCCATCATTATCTGGTAAAAGAGTACTGGGGTGGGAGGAGGATGACAGGGCAAAGCAACTAACTAGGAGGAGAAGTTGAATGAAAATCATCCTCAAATACAGATTGTAGCTATACAGGCTGCTTACTTTCAAGAGGGGTCTTACAGAAAAATAGCAGGAAATACTACCACTTCCTTGCTTATGACCTTAGGAAAGTTACTTATCTTCTCTGGGCTACAGTTTCCTATCTATAAATGAGGATAGTAACAGTATCCAACTAATAGAGGTGTTATAAGGATTAACATTCACAAAGTATCTAAAGTATCATTTTCAATAATAAATGCTATATATGTGTGTGTGTGTGTGTGTGTGTGTGTATGTGTGGTTTAAAATAAGTATCCGAGTGGGGTTAATTATATTAACAGAGCCCCTTCATGCAATATATTACTCTCAGTTATATTTTATGTCTGTTAACATCTCAAGTAATCCTCACTTCAACCCTATGAGGTAGATATTATTGCCACTTGGCTTTTAGTTTCAAAAGGCAGAAACTTGATTTTATCAACTCCCCCAATCATTAGAAACTCATCAACTTAAAAGGGAAATTTTTTGTTGTTGTTCCAAAATGATAGCCAATGAATTGGATAAAACACTATTTATCGATATCAAGTTTATCTTAAGTACCAAACCACCAAGAAATTACTTCATTACTATAAAATTAAAACATGGAGAATTGAAAATTCAAATTAGTAGTCTAATCAAGCCATAGTAGTCTGCTTGTCTACTGTGTTAAAAATTTCCTTTTACATGATATGATACCTTGAGAAGGCACACCATCACCAGTGTAGTATTTTCATGAAGAATATCTAACCTAAATTTAACAATAAAACATTTCACAACTATCTAAACTAAAGTGACATCTTGCAAACAATTGGCCCAGGCTAATAAAAAAAAGTCAATGAGATTAGAGCCCAAAGGCTAGAACTTCATGTCCCACTGGGGATAGGCAAGTAATGTGTTTACCCTCTGGCATGAAGGTATTGGGAAGCCTCATAGAGATTTGAAATTTCACTTGAGAACCCTGGCTTGTCTTAAGGACTGTTTGTTAGTTTGTTAAAGATTTTAAAAGAGTTTTTAGGCAGAATGGAAGGAGTTGCTGAGAATAAACAGCCAAGGAATAAAGGATTCTGAAGGGAGAGAGGGACTCAAATCAGTGTTGAGATGTTGGTGAGTAGAAGAACTGATACAGAGAAAAAAGGGAAGGAGAAAAAACTCTGAACCCTGGGAATTATACAGTCTCTGGGAATTACACAGCAGGTATAGTTATGCACAAATAATCTGCTGATGTGGGGAGGAAATATCAGTACTTACCTGTTTTCTATAAAAATAAAAAAAAAGATTATATAAATAATATAGATTAACACTAGTACCTTTAAAGTATATTTTTATTGAGGATAGACAATAAATTTTAAATTTTATTTATTTATTATTATTATTTTTATACAGTATGTGACCAAAATGTTTGGTGATCATTGTTCACAGGAACGAAAGAAAGACTTTCAGGTGTTGGTAGGTACTAGGACATTTGTTCCTGCTCTTAGGGATGAGGGAGACAGGGCAGTGCTTGGATGGCCTTCTGCTGAGGGGCCAGAGTTGACTGTGTGTTGTACTATTGTTAATCTGGAGGCATGATGTGGTCTGAAGCTCACATGAAAATGACAGATGAGTTCATTGAGATTCATCAAACTCTGCTCCATTTTCTTGCTTATTTATACAGAAATAAATGATACTTTGAGAATAAATGTGGAAAACATAGTCAAAGATAATGAAAACTCCTGGGTGAGAAACTTGAAGGACATGGGGGCAAAGCGAGGCCACTCACTTTGGAGACTTGAGGGCCTCTCACTTTGACCCATGTGGGTGAAAGAAAGCTGGGAAAGGGGAACAGCCTACCATATCCTTTTTGTGAAAAAAAAAATTGTTTTAGATCATGTATTGAGATGGTAGTGAGGAATGTGTTTCATCCAGAGGAAGACACGGCAGAAAAGGGGATGGAAGCACCTCTGCCTTCAGAATGCTATGTATGTCCAGTGCCAAGAATGAGCTTGAGATTTTAACACAGTCATCACAGAGACCTGATAGGCATGAGGTATCTGTCCTTCTTCACACTGGGGTGTCTATATACAACCTGCGATCTGTCTCCTGTCCCCATCATCCCCAACTTAGCTCCTCTCCACGTTGTCACAAGTGCCTGCTCAAAAGTCCTCACTGGGTCCTATCTGTGGAATCCAGCCCATTGGCATGGTTTGGTCAGCCCAAATTTGAATGTCTTTAGGCAGAACTCATACAATTCAGTTTGCCACAGGTCTATCATTTCACATCATATGCTTGTGTTTGTTTTCTGCCTGTCCCCTAAAGCTTTTGAATTCTGAAACACAGGAGGAAGTCCAGATTCACTGACCCAGCACACAAAGGCCTGCTCCTGTGTGTTTCTTCTGACTCATGTTTCATGGTAATATCCTCACAGGTGACTCAGATCTCTAAACTGTGTGCTTTGCAAAAACATAAAAAGTAATACATATATTTTGCTCATATGATGATCTCTGCTTTCCCTTTTTTGTCTGCTTATCTTTCAAGTCAGCTGAAATGTCATTTCCCCACTGACATGTCTTTCCTGAATCTTTGAGAGAGGACAGACATCTGCCTCTTTTGTGCTCCTTCTGGACTTTATATGGTCTTTATCATAGTATTTATAACATTTTACTGATTATTATGTACAAATGCCTAGAACCTGACACCATGCCTGCCATTTCATAGGTGGCCAATAAATGTTTTAAATGAGTTAAAAAAATGTCAACAACATGACAGACACAAAAGGCTGGGATTTTTTTTTTTTTAAATTAAAGGAGATTAAGCAGATATAACAACTAAATACAATGTATGAACCTTGACAGGACCTTAGATCAGGAGGAAAAAGGCAGCTATAATTAATGGACAACTGGGAAATCTTAAATATTGATTAAAAGAATCTCTGTCAAAAACACATTGAAAAGTATCTTAGGTCATTTATTTCTTTAGACAAAATTATTCATTCATGCATTTATAATAATATTAAGTACCTATTCAGTGTAATAACCCTGCAGGTAAAAATTCTTGTAAGTAACAGAACCTAAAATACAGACTTGGCTTGGCCAAAAGGGTCAGGTGAAGGGTAGTGAGGACCCCTCTATCTCAGTCTGGCAAGTTAGCAAAATAACTAAACCATCATCTGTTACATTTCAGGACTCAGACCATCTGCCTACTGAAGTATTTTCCCTTCTAATGGAAGGGAAAAATTCAGACTGTTGGAGCAGGTTGGCTGCTTTATGCAGCCTTCAGTAAAGTCCTACAAGAAAGAACGGAAGGTCAGGAAGCAGTGAAGGAAAAAAAGATGTCTTTGCCAATAAGGCTACTTTTTATCTGTGGCTGAGAATAGGAGATCTGGACATTAGTAAGAGTGAAGAAGCCAAATTACAAATGCTTCATAATTATCTTGTATCTATTTTTTGAATAGGTTATTCACATGACATAGAATTTTAAAGATATAAAAAGAGAGTAAAAAATCTCTCTCCCAGTCTTGTCCCCCAGCCATCTGTTTTCTTCACTCCCCAGAGGCAACCCCATTACCACTTTCATATGTCCTTCCAGAGATGTTCAATGCACTGCCATACTACACATACATTTCCACAAATGAAGCAGGTTATGCATACTGTTCTATACCTTGCTTTCTTCATGTAAGATGTTTTGTCAACTGATCATATCAGCACATACAAAGCTGCCTTGTTATTTTAAGAGCATCACTGTATAAAGCTTACATGATAAAAACCATAGAGTAGACAAAATGCAAGAGGATATAACCATTTTATTTTATATAAAGAATACGGCCATATTCTTTATATAAAACATACCACTAAAAACCTAGAGTACCATTAAAAACATAGAGTACACAAGAATGCAAGAGAATGTATTAGATGTTTTCTCATGCAAATAAATAAGGTACTGGCTGCTAGGCAGGGAAGAGTTTGGAGGGGCTGTGATTAAGGTATCTGAGCACTGGGTACCAAAGACAAAGGCTAAGAAAGGTAGATGGGAAGATTTGTCTGAAGACATTTTTGAATCCTAAATATTCCATTGTATTGTGGCAGAGCATGTGAAAAGTTATTGAAGCTTCTATCATGAGAGGGGTGCAAAAGTGGCTAAGACTAAGCTGGAAGACATAAAGGAGACTGGGGTTTGAAGGGTAAGGAATACATGGTTCTCACAATTGGAAATTAGAGCAAGGACCATGGCAGTGGATCCAGTAAATGAAGTTCGGAGGCCAAGCAAGTGGAACTGACATAAGTAGATGCTGGCACATGGTACCAAAAGGCCAAGGGCCAAGCAGTTATTCAACAGAGGCCAGCAAGGACAGAAAAGAATATGCAGCCGGGCGCGGTGGCTCAAGCCTGTAATCCCAGCACTTTGGGAGGCCGAGACGGGTGGATCACGAGGTCAGGAGATCGAGACCATTCTGGCTAACACGGTGAAACCCCGTCTCTACTTAAAAAAATACAAAAAAAAAAAAAAAAAAAAAAAAAAAACTAGCTGGGCGAGGTGGCGGGCGCCTGTAGTCCCAGTTACTCGGGAGGCTGAGGCAGGAGAATGGTGTAAACTTGGGAGGCGGAGCTTGCAGTGAGCTAAGATCCGGCCACTGCACTCCAGCCTGGGCGACAGAGCGAGACTCCGTCTCAAAAAAAAAAAAGAAAAGAAAAGAATATGCAAACCCATACACGTTGATGATGCCTTATGATATGTCAGTCTTCCTCAGGAACTTGAGGAAGAGTGAAAGGGAAGAAGAGGCCAGCTACGGTGGCTCATGTTTGCAATCCCAGCCCTTTGGGAGGCTGAGGTGGGAGAACTGCTTGAGTCCAGGAGTTCGACACCAGCCTAGGTGACATGGCAAAACCCTACCTCTACCATAAATACAAAAATTAGCCATGTGTGGTGGTTCACGCCTGTAGTCCCAGCTACAACGGAGGCTGACATGGGACGATGGCTTGAGCCCAGGAGATGGAGGTTGCAGTGAGCCAGGATTGAGCCTTTGTACTTCTGTCTGGGCAACAGAGCCAGACCCTGTCTCAAAAGAAAAGAAGAGTAGAAGGGATACAAATAAGAGAGAGGGGTAGAATCTTAGTTTAAAGCTGAAATCAATTTTAATTCAGAAATGACCAAGTAACTTCAAATTTATCTGTGGAAATGTTATTGGTGGGAGTACCAGGAAAAGACACTGAGATCAATCAATTTTTTAATATAGGCAAATAATGTTTTACAGATTTAAGATCAATAACTATGGCCAGGCACGGTGGCTCAAGCCTGTAATCCCAGCACTTTGGGAGGCCAAGGCGGGTGGTTCACGAGGTCAGGAGATTGAGACCATCCTGGCTAAGATGGTGAAACCCCATCTCTACTAAAAAATACAAAAAATTAGCTGGGTGTGGTGGCAGGTGCCTGTAGTCCCAGCTACTCAGGAGGCTGAGGCAGGAGAATGGTGTGAACCCGGGAGGCGGAGCTTGCAGTGAGCCGAGATCGCACCACTGCACTCCAGCCTGGGCGACACAGTGAGACTTCATCTCAAAAAAAAAAAAAAAAAGATCAATAACTACAAAACTTAAACTTACACAGCCAGCTCTTAGGGGTGTTACAAGGATTCAATGACATGGGTGTGAGAAAATAGAATGGTGTGATTTTCTGATTACAATTTCTGATAGTAACCTTTCTTTGACTTTTCTCCAAGTTTGGGACCATATGTAGAACCCATACATTCCACCTTATCTTATACAGACTCACTTCCAAAGAGCATTAACTTTGAAATAAATGAATCTTGAATTTGAATTCGACTTTTGTCATGCACTAGCTGTATGAATTTGGGGAAATAACTTCTCTGAATCTTTGAGTCTTCATCCATAAAATATAGAAGTCAAAAATCATTTCATACATGTATTATGTAAGACAATAAAACATACAAAGCACATTGTCTGGTTCATGGTTGGTGGACCTATCTTCTTTCCCTAAAGTTTATTTATTTATTTAGTATTTTATTATTATTACTCTTTTTCAAGACAGGGTCTCACTGTGTCACCTAGGCTGGAGAGCAGTGGTGCGATCATGGCTCATTTCAACTTTGACCTCTGGGCTCAAGTGATCCTCCCACTTCAGGTTCCTGAGTAGCCATGACCACAGGTGAGAGTCACCACGCTCAGCTAATTTTGTTTATTTTTGGTAGAGAAGAGGGCTCGCCATGTTGCCCTTGGTCTCAAATTCCTGGGTTCAAGTCATCCTCCTGCCTCTGCCTCCTAAAGGGCTAGGATTACAGGCATGCTCAGCCTTCCTTTAAAGTTTAAACTATGTTGCCTAGCTTTTAAAATTAATTGATTAATTTTTTGAGACAGGGTCTCGCTCTGTGCTCTAGGCTGGAGTGTAGTACTGGGATCTCGGCTCACTGCAATCTCTGCCTCCCAGGCTCAAGCCACCTTCTCACATAAGCCTCCTGAGTAGCTGGGACTACAGGCATGTGCCACCACACCTGGATAATTTTTGTAGAGATGGGGTCTCACTTTGTTGCCTAGGCTTGTCTTGAACTTCTGAGCTCAAGTGATCTGCCTGCCTTGGCCTATCAAAGTGCTAGGATTACAGGCATGAGCTACTGCACCTGGTCAGTTGCCTAGCTTTTGATTTGGAATATTTGATCATCTTATCATATGTCCTAACTAAAAGAGATTAAACTCTGTAATATATGACTCTTAGTTATCGCTCCTGGTTTACTGAGTAATAAACACCCTTACATGCAGTGAAGGAAGCATAATATAAGCATTTAAATATATAAACATTTAAATATAAAATATATGATACATAAACAGAAATCTCAAGTCTTACCCTGAGACTGAGTACAAGGGTTGGATATATAATTTTCCACTTTCTCCAAATAGATATTGTCATTTTAAAAGGTATTTGTCTCAAATCCAACAAATTTTAAAAAGAAGAAACTTCACAACAGATAATAAAAATCAACCGTATTATTCATTAAAGATGGTACATTGAACATATGTACTTAAATCTATCCCTTTCCAAAACCAAACTAAAATACAATTTTATGTTAAATATTTTATTAAAAAGCAAAAACAAGACTGGGTACAATGGCTCATGTCTGTAATCCCAGTGCTTTGGAAAGTCAACGTAAGGGGATCACTTGAGGCCAGGAGCTTGAGGCCAGCCTGGGGAACATAGCAAGACCTTGCCTCTAAAAATATAAAAAAAAGTAGTCAGGCTTAGTGGCACACACATGTAGTCTCAAATGCTTGTGGGGCTGAGGCAGGAGGATCACTTGAGCCCAAGGATTCCAGGTTGTAATGAGCTATGTTAGCACCACTGCACTTCAGCCTGGTGACAGAATGAGACCTTGTCTCTTAAAAAAAAACCAAAACAAATAAGAAAAAGGAGAATGAGAGATGAGTGACAGTAACCACAATTTGGAAGCTAGAAAGCAGGACTACTGCAAACTGAATTAGCAGACCCAAGCAAGCTGGTTCCTAAACCAGCAGCTGGTAATGATAAGCTAGGGAGCAATTTTGTACTACAATTTCCAAAAGACTTAGGAATTGGTGACAGCCAGTGCTTATGGAAGTAAGATAAAGATAAGACTATGAAAAAACTTGGTTAGAAATTTATTTAAGAATCAGATACTTTCTTTAGAGGAATAAAAGAATAGGTAGCAAAAATAAATAAATAAATAAACAAACAAACAAACAAATGAAGAAGACACTAAAAAGAATTAGATACTTTCTAATTAACTGCCACCATTCACAACCAGCCAAGTACTTTTCCCTCTCTCATCCTAGCAGACGACCAAAAGTTCACTCTTTGGCGTGAGTACAATAGAAGGTTCTTGAACTGGGGAATTTTTTTATTTTTGAGATGGCATCTTGCTCTGTTGTCCAGGCTGGAGTGCAGTGGTGTGATCTCAGCTCACTGCAACCTCCGCCTCCTGGGCTCAAGTGATCCTCCCACCTCAGCCTCCTAAGTAGCTGGGATCAAAGGTATGCACCACCATACCTGGCTAATTTATATATATATATATATTTTCAGTAGAGATGGGGTTTCACCATGTTGGCTGGGCTGATCTTGAACTCTTGACCTCAAGTGATCCACCTGCCTCGGCCTCCCAAAGTGCTGGGATTACAGGTGTGAGCTACCGTGCCCAGCCTTGAACTGAGGAATTTTGTAGGGTACTCTGTTAAAAAGGGGAAAACTGAATGAAATTTTATTTGCTGAATATGAGACTCTAAGTCCTCTTCTACTTGGTTCACACAATGCTAGCAGCCCATCTTATAGCCTCTAGGTAGGAAAGTGGAAGATACTTCTTTGGTGAATCTAACAGGCCCGAAAGAAAGAAGTTCAATAAAACATTAGGTTCCTGGATAAAACAGCAGTCAGATCTAGGAAATTCATAGTCATTAAGCCCCAATTATGTGTTATTGAGGTATCCACTTCCTTATTACCTTAACTATAAGGTGTCAGTCAAGGACCACTAGACTTCTGAGGAAAGTCCTTAACAGGAAAGATGGAGGGTAAAACAAACAGAAAATAAGACTCCTTAGGGACATAAACTTTCAAAGAAGTTTCTAACATGTAAGAGAAGAACTACATCCATGAAAGAAGAACAGATGGTCTAAACAAAAACAAAAGAACATTCAGGGAACAAGAAAGTACTACTGAGAGACAAAATGATGATAAAATTGAAGAACTCAATAGAAAGGTCAGATGTCCCAGCAAGTAAAGACACTAAGAAAACAAACATAGGAGAGAAAGGGCATGAATATTAGAAAATTAGTCTGGGAGGTTCAACATCCAAATAACAGAAGGAGAGAACCAAGAAAATACAAAAAAAAATTTCAAAAAAATAATTTATAAAAATTTTCTTGCACTAAAGAAGAATTGTCGGATTAAAAGGGCTCACTAGTACCTGGCTGAATGAATGAAAATAGGTCTCCAAAAGGGCATATCCTAATAAAATTTCAAATCTCTGATAGAAATAGAAAATCTTAATAGCTTCTAGAAACGAAAAATAGATAACACAGAAATCAGAATATCTTTCAACTTTTCAACACTGGAGGCTAAATGACAATGGAGGGAAGCCATAAAAAGTCAGAAAGAAAATGAATTACAATCCAGAATCCTATACTCAGGCACAATATCAATCAAATGTCAGTAAACAATAAAGACATATTCAGACAGGCAAGAGCAACTAAACAAGGAAAAGACATGAAAACTAGGAGATCCAACTCAAAACAGGGACAAAAATAAGCCTCAAGTTGATAGTGAAAAGGGATCTGTACTACGTGGGACACAGTTGTCAGCCAAATCAGAAGTAATTACATAGGGAACCAAGCAAATGACAATTATTAAGTTTAGGAAAAGCAGAGTTAGATACATGATATGGTTCAGCTAAGAACTGAGTTTATATCATTATAATAACATGCACAATTGAATACTAAACTTACCAAAATCTTTATATAACTATATAGAAATGATGGTGTGCTTGTGGCAGTAGGGTAGGAGATCATAAAGAGATCTAAGTTTATAGCTTGCATAGTAAGGATTTAGTAGATTATCTGTGAAACTGAAAAAAAAATCAAGAAGTAGAAACATAATCATGTGATTTAGAGATATTCTGTTTTATAATTACAAAAGATACAGTTAAAAAAGAATTTGCAAATTTCTTCTTTCTTATTTTAGTACTTGGAATATAGTGTGAGATTTTTTATTTCTAGATTTTTGTTGTATCTTCTATCACATAAATTGCTTGTTTGACCTTATAAAATGCACAGTGTTTTTTGAGTGATTTTAGAATTGGCTTAAAAATTGATGCTACAATGTATTATTTGTTACTAGAAGTAACTTGACCCAAAACACCCTGTTTATGTTTGCTTAGGGTATTTTTTTCAGTGTCTGAAAGTAAAAGGCATTTCCTGTCACAACTGTAATAAAATTTCCTAAATGTGTTAAACTATTCTTGGACACTCTATTTTATATCTTTCGCCTTGAAAATCTGAAGGTTAATCCAAACTCACCATTGTCTTAGCATATTTAAGAAAAAAACTCCTTTTAATATCAGCCTTTTAAAATTTCATTAGATTTGGTGAGGAATAACGTACATACCTTCAAGCATTGACAAAACTTTGAAAGTTTCCTTCTAATAAAATGGGAAATACTCATATCTAAATCCACATCAGGGCAATGAGCAATCAGTATATTAACATTGGCTGTTTTGTGTTTTGTATTAATTAATGTTCAAAATGCAAAGCATGACATTTAATCTTTGTCCACATGGTTTTACAAAAGCAATCTAGATTACCAAAAAAAAAAAAAAAAAAAAAAAAAAAGAAAATGATTGCATTCTGGGATTGGAAATTGGAAAATGACGGAAGGAAGTTTAGAGCAGGCGACTGCTGTTGCAAATCTTGTATGACTACTTAATTTTAAAATAATTTGATGTGTAACTTTGATAAATTAAAAAAGCATACAATTAATTTTAATAGTCTGTGGAAATTTAGTAGGCATTTATAAATTCTTAAGTGTGCTGCATATGAATTGCTGTGTCATACAACTTTAGAGAAGAAATTTCTAGAAAACAGGTATTGTACCAGACAAGTATCTGCCATGGAAGCCAGCATATGGCAGATATGTAAACATCACTACTTTACTTGGTAACCACGACAAAAACAGGCACTACTGTGGGTAGGAGCATAGGTTCTAGACTAGATTCAAATCCTGGCTCTATTTCTTTCTAGTTACATAATCCTGAATAAGACATTAAACCTCTTTTTGCTTAAGCTCCCTTATCTGTAAAATCTTCATTTCATAGGAATGTGGTGATTGTCAAATGATATATGAACAGTAATTAGCAAAATGCCTGAGATATAGTAAGTAGCTAATACTTGCTAGCTATTTTTATTTAGTATTCCAAAATTCCTAACTTGGGATCGTAAGGATCATGTCCACTGCACCTCTTCCTATTCCTCCACACTCATCTTGGGACATTTTATTTCACACAAATGTCTTGTTCAACCACCCCACATAGATCAAACTCACTTATCTCCCTAAAGACAATCATGCCTGATGAACTACAAAACATAGACTAGAAATAGATGTCATACCTGAAACCACGTCTCTTTTCTTTTCCATCCCTGTTTTCCTTGAAGGAATCTACAGCAGGATTTGTAATGAGAAGACCTAGGTTTGAGTAGGTCATTCAGCCTGAGTATCCATTTTCTCGTCTGTAAAGTGGAGATGACTGCATCTGCTGGAGTGGATGTTGTTGTTTGACTTCTCACCATTCTTTCCTGCTACTTCTGGTAGCTGTATATGGATTTTCCTTTGGAAATTTTACCCCAGCTCTAGAGATGTGTCTAGCTGCCAAAGTCAATCAGCATATCCTTCTCTCTCTCTCTGTCTACAGTGATGGGTCCAGAGATTGGCATTTAGCCAAATCACGGCCAGTGATGCTCAAAACTGTCAGGGCTACCAAGACTGGAGTTAACAATGCCGCTAATCCAGAGAGAAACAGCTGGGAGTCTCATATCAGCCTATCTGAACATTCCATCCTATGACCCAACATACCCTTTTTTGGCCTAAGGCAGAGAGAGAGAGAGAGAGAGAGAGAGAGAGAGAGAGAGAGTGTGTGTGTGTGTATGGCAGGAGGGCTTAAGGCAGTGTGTGTGTGTGGTGGGGGGAATGTTCTTACTTACAACCAAAGGAGTCTTAACTCTTGCGTACCTTATAGGTATTATCTCCAACGTTTCTGGGATTAACTGACATGATAAATATAAAAATATTTGGTAAACTCAAAGCAGCATGCAAATGGTAACTGTTATTATTAACATAATTTTTTATAAAACAAGCCTAATGCCTACACAAAGCAAGGTATGCCTTGTAACAGTTCTAAATAATTTTTATAAAAACCAAAGTACCTTGTTAAAAGTCTTGACATGTTGGATATTATTTGTGAATATATATTTTGTATAAAATATAAGAATGTGCAATTGTTGCTCAAATCACTCCAGCTTATGCCTCTGACAGTAGCTCATTTGCCTTTCTGATACATCAAACATAAAAGGTTAAGCCAGCACCCCTCAAACCTCTATTTTTACCCTGTGATATTTATGCTCCATAAACCTGTTTGAACCCTTATGAAAATAAGTATTTTGTATTAATTACTTACAAGTGAATTTTACCGGGCTTAATTAGTACAGTCTGGAGAAGTACAATTGCTTTATTACTTATAAATAAAACATTAATTAAGGGGAAATTGAAAAAAGGTACCTAGTCCATATTTTTAAAAAGATGATTTCATAAACTTATAAAATAAAATATTTTGAAGTCAGAATAAAAATTGGAAGTAAATGGATATTCCAAATGAGCTCACAGGCTTTAAAAAAGCATTTGTTTTCTTAAATGTATTTATCTATTTATGTCTATAGGATTGATTTGACTGGCACTTCTTTTCTTTCTGGCTAAAGGAGAGGTAAACTTCAGCTCAACTACTGTTTGATTTCTCAGAAACTGAGTAAGTGCAATTGAAATAAATGTTGTTTTACTGTATCTGCTCCATCTGATACATTCTTGGTTTTATCTCCAGGTTAGGCTCCTTTAGGTAAAGGTTCAGATAATCAGCTAATGAGGCTGATTTTTGTCTCACAACTATTATCATTACCTAATGACAGTGAATGTAATAATGCGAAAATCATCATGAACATGAATATATACATTTTCTCAATTAAAAATATTCAATTAAGCATTGAGCTATGACTTTTTTACAAGAAAATAACGAAACAAGAATGATGTTTTTGAATTAAAGATAACTTTAATTAAAGATGCCCTGTTGTTTCTGATCTAAAAAGGTATATATAACTTTTGCATCTATCTTCATCACGTTTTTATATATAAAAGTTATATATATACACACACACATAACTTTTGACCCACTAAACTTAGTTTTAGATGACATTTAGTTGGGCTAAGAATTCTGATTTAACTAACATGTGTGTTCAAGATAGTGTGGAAAAAAAGCAATTCCATAAATATTTTGTGCAAAGGCAATGCCCATGGAGTAAGTCTACAGTTTCCAAACTGCTATTGAGAAAGTCAAATAATAATCCAGGTATGTAAGTTTTGTGTGTTGTCTCCTTCTCTACAATTACATTTTAAAGTAGGAAAAAACAGGAGTCTGAATATGAAGATAAATTGAACTGCAGATTAAGATCAAATTTCATAAAAAAGAGCAACCCCTAGAAACAAATGAAACTTAACAAACATTTATTGAGTGTATTCTAGGTAACTGAAGTAGTACTAGGTACAATAGGAAATAGAAAAATGAATAATACACAGGTCAGGTCCTCAAGGCACTTACAAGCTGTTGAATAGTAAGTTACATACAATAAGAATGACAACATTCTACTTTAGACTTGAACGTTATAAATGAAGCTAAAAGCTTAGTTGTGTAAGCCAATTTACATTCAAATACTTTAGTCCATATTTTCCCAGGTCAATCCGATTACCATCAGTGTTGTATAACTTTATGAATACATATCACTTTACACTGTAGAAATTTTCTTATGTATCTGCCTTCTCGGCTAGCCTATGAGCTTCTCTAGAGTGAGGAAGAATTAGAGGTCATATTATGGAGTCTAGTGTAGCGTACATGCACAATAATTGTATTGATCAATAAAGCAGATTGTTAGATGTGCTATCAGTGAAATAAATGCAAAGTGAGAATGAGAAAACCAAACAAGGAATAGTTTAATTCCCATTGGAGAGCTTGGAGAAAGGTTCAAAGACAGTATAGCATTTTAAAAAAATTGAGGCTGGGGGTGGCAGCTCATACCTGTAATCCCAGCATTCTGGAAGGCCGAGGTAGGAGGGTTGCTTTAGGTCAGGAGTTCAAGACCAGCCTGGGTAACACAGTGAGACTTCTAAAAAAAGAGTTGGTATTTTAATATATAGAAATAGAGGAAACAGAGAGTAGGTAAATGGAATGGGACAGGTTTGCAAAAGCACAAAGGTAAAGAAGTACTGGGGATGCTTTAAAAATATTTATAATCTAGTATTTTTAGAATTCCAGGCTTTTGTGATTGATTGATAGATGTATTAGTGGTATCTTGAGGGTTAGAACTCTAGATGTTTCTCCTAGGCAAGTTAGTAGGGATCTGAGTGGGTCTGCTTTCCCAGATCTGTATACTTAGGGGACAAAAACAGGTACCACAAAAATGGCCCTTGGGAACCTATCTGCATGACAGGACATAATTCAAATGTCTTTTACAAGCTTGTTCAACGCATGACCTGCAGGCTGCATGAGACCCAGGATGGCTTTGAATGTAGCCCAACACAAATTCGTAAACTTTCTTAAAACTTTATATGATTTTTGGCAAATTTTTTTAGTTCATCAGCTATCATTAGTATTAGTGTATTTTATGTGTGGCCCACGACAATTCTTCCAGTGTGATCCAGGGATGTCAAAGAGATTGGATACCCTTGGTCTATAATAATTTGGAATAATGTAACTGTTTACTAAGTTATATTTCACTGAACAATATACATCTACAGAAATGCAATACACGCTTGCAGAATGCAGTTCAATCCAGTATATTTTACCAAATTAATTTGACCACAGAACTCCTTTGTTATAAAATTCTTATTGGTATTTTGGTTTGAAACTTTTTTTTTAGTTTCCCTTTATTTAAAATGTAAGGTATCAAATAGAGACAAAAAAATACAAAGGAACAATGAAATGAAAAGTTGTTTCTCTGAAAGGCAAACAAAATTGATAAACCATTAGATAGACTAGGAAAAGAGGAGAGAAGATCCAAATAAACACAATAAGAAATGAAAAGGGAGACATTACAACTGATATCACAGAAATACAAAAAATTATCAACTATTATGAACAACTATATGCTCAAAAACTAGAAAACTTAAAGGGATGGATACATTCCTAGAAACATACAACCCCCTGAGGTTGAACCAGGAAGAAATAGAGCCCTTGAACAGATTAACAATGAACAGCAAGATTAAGTCAGTAAATAAAAAAAGTCCCAACAGGGCTGGGTGTGGTGGCTCATGCCTATAGTCCCAGCACTTTGGGAGGCCAAGGCAGATGGAATGCTTAAGCCCAGGAGTTTGAGACCAGCCTGGGCAATATAGTGAATATAGTGAAACCCTGTCTCTACAAAAAACACAAAAATTAGCTGGGTGTGGTGGCATATGCACCTGTAGTCCCAGCTACTTGAGGGGGATGAAATGGGAGGATCACCTGAGCCTGAGAGGTCGAGGCTGCAGTGAACCATAATTCAGGCCGTCACTCTAGCCTGAGTGACAGAGTGAGATTCTGTCAAAAAAAAAAAAAAAAAAAAAAAAAAAAAAAAAAAAAAAAAAAA
>NW_016807115.1:162414-175448 GCF_001698545.2 Rhinopithecus bieti | reverse complement strand
AAAAAAAAAAAAAAAAAAAAAAAAAAAAAGAAAACAAAAAACAAAACCCAAAGCAAACAAACAAACAAAGAAACAAAAAACAACCCCAAACTCCCAATAAAACAAAAGTGCATGAGCAGATGAAAATCAAGGAGGAGGCAATTTTATCTAACTCATTCTATGAGGTCTGTATGGCACCGAAACCAGACAAGGACACAACAACAACAAAACTAAAGACTAATATTCCTGATGAAGATAGATGCAAACATCTTCCACAAAATACTAGCAAATAGAATCCCAACAGCACATCAAAAACATAACACATGATGAGATAGGATTTATGCAAAGATGATTCAACATATACAAATCAATAAATGTAATACATCACAAAACAGAACTAAGGACAAAAATTATATGATCATCTTAATAGACGCAGAAAAAGCATTCAATAAAATTCAGCATTCCTTCATGATAAAAATCCTCAACAAACTAGGCATTGAAGAAACATACTTCCAAATAATAAAGCCCATATATGACAGTCCTACAGCCAACATCAGACTTGGTGGGGAAAACTTGAAAGAATTGCCTCTAAGAACTGAAACAAGATAAGTATGCCCACATTCACCATTCTTATTCCACACAGTAATGGAAGTCCTTGCCACAGCAATCAGGCAAGATAAAAAAAAATAAAAGGTATCTGAATTGGAAAAGAGAAAGTCAAATTATCCCTGTTCACTGATGATATGATCTTATATCCAGAAAATTCTAAAGACTCCTCCCAAAACTTCTTAGATTTGATCAATGAATCCAGTAAAGTTTCAGGATACAAAATTACCACACAGATATCAGTAGCATTTCTATATGCCAATAATGATATAGTAAAGGACCAAATGAAGAAGGCAATCTCATTGACAATAGCTACAGAAAATCACCCCAAACCCTAGAAATATATTTAACCAAGGTGAGATATCTCTATAAACAGAACTACAAAACACTGACGAAAAAATCGTTGACGACACAAACAAATGGAAAAACATCCTATGCTCATGGATTGGAAGAATCAGTATTGTTAAAACGACCATATTGCTCAAAGCAATCTACAGATTCAACATAATCCCTATCAAATTAGCAGCACCATTTTTCACAGAATTAGAAAAAACAATCCTAAAATTAATATGGATCTAAAAAATAAGACCCCAAATAGCCAAATCAATTGTAAGCAAAAAGAATGAAGCTGGAGACATCACATAACCTGACTCCAGTTTACACTACAAGGCTATAGTAACCAAAATAGCATGGTACTGGTATAAAAACAGACATAACGATCAATGGATCAGAATAGAGAACCCAGAAATAAAGCCATATACATATAACCAACTGATGTCCAACAAAGTCAACAAAAATATACACTGAGAGGCTGGGTGTAGTGGCTCACACCTGTAATCCCAGCACTTTGGGAGGCCGAGACTAGCAGATCACTTGAGGCCAGGAGTTCCAGACCACTCTGGCCAACACAGTGAAACCCTGTCTCTACTATAAATAAAAGAATTAGCCGGGCATGGTGGTGCATGTCTGTAATCCCAGCTACTAGGGTGGTTGAGGCACGAGAATGCTTGAACGCAGGAGGCAGAGATTGCAGTGATCCGAAATTTCACCACTGCACTTCAGCCTGGGAAAGCGTGAGATTCTGTCTCAAGGAAAAAACCAAAATACACTGGAGAAAGTACATACTATTCAATAAG
Source organism: Rhinopithecus bieti (assembly GCF_001698545.2). Taxonomy (NCBI): domain Eukaryota; kingdom Metazoa; phylum Chordata; class Mammalia; order Primates; family Cercopithecidae; genus Rhinopithecus; species Rhinopithecus bieti. The sequence continues at coordinate 173,727 of NW_016807115.1, read as the reverse complement.
GGGTACTGGGAAAATTAGATAGCCATATGCATAAGAATTTTGTATATCACCATATACAAAATTAACTCAAGATGGATTACATACCTAAATGTAAGATTGGGAACTATAAAATCCTAGAAGAAAACCTAGGAAATCTCTTCTGAACATTGACCTAAACAAAGAATTTATGAGTAAGTTCTCAAAGACAAATGCCAGAAAACAAAATAGACAAATATGACTAAATTAAACTAAAAAGATTCTGCACAGCAAAAGAAACAATTAACAGAAAAAACAGACAATCTATAGAATGGGAAAAAATTTTGTAAACTCTGCATCTAAATAAAGGGCTAATATCCAGAATCTACAAGGAACTCCAACAACTCAACAACAACAACAACAAAAACTTTAAAAAGTAAGCAAAGTAAATGAGCAGACATTATTCAAAAGCAGACACACAGGTAGCTAACAAACACATGAAAAAATGTACAACATCACTAATCATCAGAGAAATAAAAATTAAAACCACAATGAGATGCCATCTTACACCAGTCCGAAGCACTATTATTAAAAAGTGAAAAAACAACAGATGTTGCAGAGGATGGGGATAATAGAAAATATGTATACACCACTGGTAGGAATGTAAATTAATACAACCTTTATGGAAAACAGTATGGACATTTCTTCAAGAACTAAAAATAGAACAAAATTCGATCCAGCAATCCCACCACTGAGTATATACCCAATGGGAAAGAAATCCTTATATCAAAAAGATACTTGCACTCATGTTCACTGCAGCACTATTCACAAAAGCAAAGATGTGGAATCAACTTAAGTGTCCATCAACAGAGGACTGGATAAAGAAAATGTGCTATATATATGCCATGGAATACTACTCAGCCATAAAAAAAGAATGAAATTGTGTCTTTTGCAGCAACATGGGTGGAACTGGAGGTCATTATAGCTAAGTGAAATAACTCGGAAAGAGAAAGTAAAATACTGTATGTTTTCACACAAGCGAGGACTAAATGATGGAAACACCTGGACATACAGAGTGGAATAATAGACCCTGGAGACAACAAAAGGTGGGAGGGTGGGAAGGGGTGAGGGTTGAAAAATTACCTATTGGGTATATTGTTCATTATTCAGGTGACAAGTACAATAAAAGCCCAGACTTAACCACTACACAATACATGTATGTAAAAGTCTGCACTTGTACCCATTAAATATACAAAAATTAAAAGAATTTTTTTTAAATAATTACTTTGGCCTCATCTATTACTTCAAAGGATTTAAACAGGGTTCTTTAGATGTGGTTAACTTGAATAATTTTTTTTTTGTGGCGGAGTTTCGCTCTTGTTGCCCAGGCTAGAGTGCAGTGGCATGATCTTGTCTCACTGCAACCTCTGCCTCTCAGTTTCAAGAGATTCTCCTGCCTCAGCCTCCTGAGTAACTGGGATTACAGGCATGAACCATGCCTGGCTATTTTTTTTTTTTTTTTTTCAGTAGAGACGGGATTTCTCAATGTTGGTCAGGCTGGTCTTGAACTCTCGACCTCAGGTGATCTGCCTGCCTTGGCCTCCAAAAGTGCTGGGATTACAGGTGTGAGCCACTGCTTTATGCTCAAGTTTTGGTGGTATTATTTAGTCCCTTTTTTAGCATGGTTTAAGTTGTGAAGAAAATTGTCTACATTTTCAAGTACCCTGATGCTTTTCCCATTAACTGAAGATGTGTAACTGTAGTTCCATCTAAATGCTTTTAAAACCTCAAAACAAAAAATAACAAAGCACAAGGTCAACACAAAAACTGACCTGGTCTGAAAGATTAATCAACTTAATCTTCTGCATATTCTTGACTTTTCTTCCTACCAAACACTCTGATGTAAAATAAGCTTCTATCTTTTATGTATACTTTTCCTCCTTTTCCTTTTAAAATATTTTGTTATTAACCATCAACTTCATGTTTTTCAATTTGTTCATCCATTCATTTATTATTGTAAGAAGTATTTATTTAATATCAACTATAAACCAAGTACTATGCTAGATTCTGGGTTGAATTTTTTTAAGAAATATGATGATTTTATTTAAGAAATGTAAGGTATCACTACACTGTAACTTAAACCTTGAGTCACTGAATGTGTCTATTTCAAGCGTTACAATGTTATATTACTGGTGGGAACAACTCCTAAGTGCCCACTAATTTGGTAGCAAGCTGAGGATATGAGATTGTACATAATAAATAAGAAACTATAAATACATGTTTACTTTCATCTTATATACCCAAATGCAGTCTACATGCTTCTCTGCATCATGAACTCTTCCTTAAAAAATTTACAAGACCTACTCATACAAATATCAAGAATATAGACTATTATATAATAAGTATCAAGTAAGTTTTATAGGAATTCAGAGTCCTGATTGGGGTAGTCAGGAAAAGCAGGTGTTGTGATTTGGATTTGTGTCCCTGGCCAAATCTCATGTCAAATTGTAATCCTCAGTATTGGAGGAGTGCCCTGGTGGGAGGTGATTGGATCATGGGGGTAGATTTTCCCCTGGCTGTTCTCATGATAAGGAGTGAGTTCTCATGAGATCTCATTGTTTAAAAGTATGCAGCACCAGGCCCTTTGCTCTCTTCCTCCTACTCTGGCCATAAAACACGTGCCTGCTTCCCCTTCACCAATGATTTTAAGTTTCTTGAGGCTTCCCCAGCCATGCTTCCTGTACAGTTTATGAACTGTCAGTCAATTAAACCACTTTTCTTTATAAAGTACCCAGTCTTAGGCAGTTCTTTATAGTAATGTGAGAACAGATTAATACAACTAGTGTTAAAATTAGTCTTAAAGATTAGCACTTTAGTAGACAGAAGTAAAGAGGGAAGATATTTTAAGTAAGGAGAAAGGACAAAAGCAAAGATATATGGGTGGTATACATTATAACACATCTTCAGAAAGCAGTGCCTGGTACATGGTGGGCATGTTGTAAATAATTGTAGACGAGTAGATGAATGGATTTATCAGAGGATTAATGAAGGGAAACAGCAGATGGGAAGGTTGCACTGGGGCCAGATAATTGAGGGTCTTAAAAATGAAGCAAAGTCACCTAAAATGTATTCTGTATACTTGGGCTTTTCAAGTAAAAATATATACCTCATGGTCCACTGGAGGGCCCAGGATAAACACGAAGCATCTTCTCGACTCTTCAATTTTACTTGAACATTTGAAGAATTAAATGAAGAAATTTAAGCGATACCTAATTTAAAACATTCTTTTTATATTAAAACAAACAGGTGTATTTTGGAGTGAAATGTAAAACGTGAATTTTTAATGTAAAACAAGAGACTTCAAGGAAATATTGAGCTTGTGGGAAGGTGCTTTCAGCTATGCTACCTTTGTTTAAATCCTTTTCTGGCAGTGGATATGTGGGACCATAAGAGGGATTTGAGCAAGGTAGCAACAGGATTAAAGTGATGATTTACTTACATTAATGTAGCAGCAGGATGCAGGTTGGTCTAGAATATGGAGATGAGCAATCTGTAACCTAGCTAAAGAACTATGGAAAAAGTTCCTCTGACAAAATTTTAATCAAGCTCCTCTGAGTCCTCTTTTTAACTAGGCTCCAATCTTGGGCTCTGTTCTTAGTTCCCCTCTCCTCAGAAAAAGAAAAGAAAGAAAAAAAGATAATGGCTAGCTTTGTTTAATGTCTCATATCCATGAACAATACACAGCTGTTACAAACAAGTGAATTGAATGGATATAAGTCAACAAAAGCTTACAAATGAACTTTTTAATAATAACCATCCCTAAAATAACCATATATATATATATATATATATATATGCCTAAAAACAGTTGCCAAAATCTTTTTGGTAACTTGAAACTTTAGAGTTATGCTATGTTGAGTAAGAGATAGTTACTGAATATCTAAATAATTTCTAAGAAAGATAAAACGACTGAAACAGGCTGGGCACCGTGGCTTACATCTGTAATCCCAGCACTTGCCTATGGCCATACCAACCTGAACGTGCCCAGTCTCGTCTGTAATCCCAGCACTTTGAGGGGCCAAGGTGGGCGGATCAACTGAGGCCAGGAGTTTGAGACCAGCCTGGCCAACATGGTGAAACCCCGTGTCTACTAAAAATACAGAAAATTAGCTGGGCGTGGTGGCACCACCGGTAATCCCAGCTACTTGGGAGGCTGAGAGAGGAGAATCGCTTGAACCTGGGAGGTGGAGGTTGCGGTGAGCCAAGATGGCACCACTGCAGTCCTGCCTGGGTGACAGAGTGAGACTCTGTCTTAAAACAAAACAAAACAAAACAAAACCATAACACTGAAACATTAATTGCTGAACATAAGTTTATCAACTTTTGGCATCTTGTTTTCACAAAATATAAAGAAGTTAAGACATCTAGGTCTGTAAAAAAAAGTCTTTTTGCCACATGAAAAACTATAGTATGAGGAAGCGTATGTCTGTAGGAATTGTGAGATGGTATGTTTATAAAATGCTGATCTATGACAGACAGTTTACAGTTTTCTACTTCCTAGTTTTCTCTGTGAGGAAGACTACTGATGGCTAAAAAGTACAAGCAGGGTGGCTGGCAAGATGGCCATATAGGAACAGCTCCGATCTGCAGCTCCCAGTGAGATCAACGCAGAAGGCGGGTGATTTCTGCATTCCCAACTTAGGTACCCAGCTTATCTCACTGGGACTGGTCAGACAGTGGGTACAGCCCATGGAGGGCAAGCAGAAGCAGGGTGGGGCGTTGCCTCACCCTGGAAGCACAAGGGGTCAGGGACCTCCCTCCCCTAGCCAAGGGAAGCATTGAGGGACTGTGCCATTAGGAACAGCCCAGATATTCTGATGTTCTAGCCCAGATATTCTGCTTTTCCCATGGTCTTCACAACCTTCAGATCAGGAGATTCCCTCGGGTGCCTACACCACTAGGGCCCTGGGTTTCAAGCAAAAATGGAGCAGTCGTTTGGGTAGACACTGAGCTTGCTGCAGGAATTTTTGTTCATACCCCAGTGGCACCTAGAATGCCAGTGAGACTGAATTGTTCACTCCCCTGGAAAGGGGGCTGAAGCCAGGGAGCCAAGTGGTCTAGCTCAGCGGATCCCACACCCACAAAGCCCAGTAAGCTAAGATCCACTGACTTGAAATTCTTGCAGAATTTCAGAGCAGTCTGAAGTCAACCTGGGAGGCTCGAGCTTGGAGCGGGAGGGGTGTCTGCCATTACTGAGGCTTCAGTAGGTGGTTTTACCCTCACAGTGTAAACAAAGCCGCTGGGAAGTTTGAATTGGGCGGAGCCCACCACAGCTTGGCAAAGCCACTGTAGCCAGATTGCCTCTCTAGATTCCTCCTCTCTGGGAACGGCATCTCTGAAAGAAAGACAGCAACCCCAGTCAGGGGCTTATACATAGAACTCCCAACTCCCTGGGACAGAGCACCAGGGGGAAGGGGGCAGCTGTGGGCACAGCTTCAGTGGACGCAAATGTTCCTGCCTGTGAAGAGAGCAGCAGATATCCCAGCACAGTGCTTGAGTTCTGCTAAGGGATAGACTGCCTCCTCAAATGGGTCCCTAACCCCCGTGCCTCATGACTAGGAGACACCTCCCAGCAGGGGTCGACAGACACCTCATACAGGAGGGCTCCAGGTGGCATCTAGCGGGTGCCACTCTGGGACGAGCCTTCCAGAGGAAGGAACAGGCAGCAATCTTTGCTGTTTTGAAGCCTGTGCTGGTGATACCCAGGGAAACAGGGTTTGGAGTGGACCTCCAGCAAACTCCAGCAGACCCGCAGCAGAGAAGCCTGACTGTTAAAAGGAAAACTAATAAACAGAAAGGAATAGCATCAACATCAACAAAAAGGACAGCCACACAGAAACCCCATTTGGAGGTCACCAACATCAAAGACCAAAGGTAGATAAATCCAGGAAGATGAGGAAAAAACAGCTCAAAAAGGCTGAAAATTCCAAAAACTAGAATGCTTCTCCTCCAAAGGATCACAACTCCTCGCCCGCAAGGGAACAAAGCTGAACAGAGAATGAGTCTGATAAATTGACAGAAGTAGACTTCAGAAGGTGGGTAATAACAAACTCCTCTGAGCTAAAGGAGCATGTTCTAACTCAATGCAAAGAAGCTAAGGACCTTGAAAAAAGGTTACAGGAATTGCTAAGTAGAATAACCAGTTTAGAGAAGAACATTAATGACCTGATGGAGCTGAAAAACACAGCACAACAGCTTCATGAAGTATACACAAGTATCAATAGCAGAATCGATCAAGTGGAAGAAAGGATATCAGAGATTGAAGATCAACTTAATGAAATAAAGTGTGAAGACAAGATTGGAGAAAAAAGAATGAAAAGGAATGAACAAAGTCTCGAAGAAATATGGGACTATGTGAAAAGACCAAACTTGCATTTGATTTGTGTACCTGAAAGTGATGGGGAGAATGCAACCAAGTTGGAAAACACTCTCCAGGATATTATCCAGGAGAACATCCCCAACCTAGCAAGACAGGTCAACATTCAAATTCAGGAAATACAGAGAACAACACAAAGATACTCCTTGAGAAGAGCAACCACAAGACACATAATGGTCAGATTCACCAAGGTTGAAATGAAGGAAAAAATGTTAAGAGCAACCAGAGTGAAAGGTCAGGTTACCCATAAAGGGAATCCCATCAGATTAATAGCAGTTCTGTCTGCAGAAGAGGCCAGAAGAGAGTAGGGACCGATATTCAACATTCTTAAAGAAAAGAATTTTCAACCAAAATTTCATATGCAACCAAACTAAGCTTCATAAGCGAAAGAGAAATAAAATCCTTTACAGACAAGCAAATGCTGAGAGATTCTGTCACCATCAGGCCTGCCTTACAAGAGCTCCTGAAGGAAGCATTAAAAATGGAAAGGAAAAACCGGTATAAGCCACTGCATAAACATAACAAATTGTAAAGTCCGTTGACACTATGAAGAAACTGCATCAACTAACAGGCAGAATAACCAGCCAGCATCATAATGACAGGATCAAATTCAGACATAACAATATTACCCTTAAATGTAAACAGGCTAAATGCCCCAATTAAAAGACACAGACTGGCAAATTAGAGAAAGTCAGGACCGATCAGTGTGCTGTATTCAGGAGACCCATCTCACACGCAAAGGCACACATAGGTTCAAAATAAAGGGATGGAGAATATTTACCAAGCAAATAGAAAGCAATAAAAAGCAGGGGTTGCAATCCTAGTCTCTGATAAAACAGACTTTAAACCAACAAAGGTAAAAAAAGACAAAGAAAGGCTTTACATAATGGTAAAAGGATCAATGCAACAAGAAGAAGTAACTAACCTAATATATATGCACCTAATACAGAAGCATTGAGATTCATAATGCAAGTTCTTAGAGACCTACAAAGAGACTTAGACTCCCACACAATAATAGTGGGAGACTTTAACGCCCCACTGTCAATATTAGACAGATCAACTAGACAGAAAATTAACAAGGACATTCAGGACTTGAACTCAGCTCTGGACCAAGCTGACCTAATAGACATGTACAGAACTCTCCACCCCAAATCAACAGAATACACATTCTTCTCAGCATCACATAGCACTTATTCTAAAATTGACTAGATAATTGGAAGTAAAACACTCCTCAGCAAATGCAAAAGAACAGAAATTGTAACAAACAGTCTCTCAGACCACAGATCTAAAATTGACACCCTAACATCACCATTAAAAGAACTAGAGAAGTAAGAGCAAACAAATTCAAAAGCTGGCAGAACACAAGAAATAACTAAGATCAGAGCAGAACTGAAGGAGACAGAGACATGAAAAACCCTTCAAAAAATCAATGAATCCAGGAGCTGGGTTTTTGAAGAGATTAACAAAATACATAGACCACTAGCCAGACTGATAAAGAAGAAAAGAGAGAAGAATCAAATAGACACAATAAAAAATGACAAAGAGGATATCACCACTGTTCCCACAGAAATACAAACTACCATCAGGGAATACTATAAACACCTCTACACAAATAAACTAGAAAAATATAGAATACATTGATAAATTCCTGGACACATACACCTTCACAAGACTAAATTAGGAAGAAGTCGAATCCCTGAATAGAGTAATAACAAGTTCTGAAATTGAGGCAGTAATTAACAGCTTACCAACCAAAAAAAAGCCCAGGAACAGATGGATTCACAGCCAAATTCTACCAAAGGTACAAAGAGGAGCTGGTACCATTCCTTCCGAAACTATTCCAAACAACAGAAAAGGAAGGACTCCTTCCTAACTCATTTTATGAGGGCAGCATCATTCTGATACCAAAACCTGGCAAAGACACAACAAAAAAAGAAAACTTCAGGCCAATATCCCTGATGAACATCGATGCAAAAATTCTCAATAAAATATTGGCAAACCGAATCCAGCAGCACATCAAAAAGCTTATCCACCACGATCAACCTGACTTTATCCATGGGATGCAAGGCTGGTTCAACATATGTAAATCAGTAAACATAATCCATCACTTAAACAGAACCAATGACAAATACCACAGGATTATCTCAATAGACGCAGAAAAGGCCTTTGATAAAATTCAACACCCTTTCATGCTAAAAACTCTCAATAAACTAGGTATTGATCGAACATATCTCAAAATAATGAGAGCTATTTATGACAAACCTACAGCCAATATCATACTGAATGGGCAAAAGCTGGAAGCATTCCCTTTGAAAACTGGCACAAGAGAATGAAGCCCTCTCTCTCCATTCCTATTCAAGATAGTATTTGAAGTTCTGGCCAGGGCAATCAGGCAAGAGAAAGAAATAAAGAGTATTCAAAGAGAAACAGAGGACGTCAAATTGTCTCTGTTTGCAGATGCCATGATTTTATACTTAGAAAACCCCATCATCTCAGCCCAAAATCTCAAGCTGATAAGCAACTTCAGCAAAGTGTCAAGATACGAAATCAACATGCAAAAATCACCCTATACACCAATAACAGACAAACAGAGAGCCAGATCATGAGTGAACGCCCATTCACAATTGCTACAAAGAGAATAAAATACCTAGGAATACAACTTACAAGGGATGTGAAGGACCTCTTCAAGGGGAACTATAAAGCACTGCTGAAGGAAATAAAAGAGGAGACAAGCAAATGGAAAAACATTCCAAGTTCATGGATAGGAAGAATCAATATCGTGAAAATGGCCACACTGCCCAAAGTAATTTATAGATTCAATGTTATCCCCATCAATCTGCCATTGACTTTCTTCACAGAATTAGAAAAAAGTACTTTAAATTTCATATGGAACCAAAAAAGAGCCCGTATAGCCAAGACAATCCTTAGCAAAAAGAACAAAGCTGTAGGCATCATGCTACCCGACTTCAAACTATACAACAAGGCTACACTAACCAAAACAGCATGATACTGGTACCAAAACAGATATATAGACTAATGAAACAGAACAGAGGCCTCAGAAATAATGCCACACATCTACAATTATCTGATCTTTGCAAAGCTGACAAAAACAAGCAATGGGGAAAGGATTCCCTATTTAATAAATGTTGTTGGGAAAACTGGCTAACCATATGCAGAAAACTGAAACTGGACCCCTTCCTTACACTTTATAGAAAAATTAACTTAGGATAGATTAAAGTCTTAAACATAAGACCTAAAACCACAAAAACCCTAGAAGAAAACCTAGGCAATACCATTCAGGGCATAGGCATGGGCAAAGACTTCAAGGCTAAAATACCAAAAGCAATGCCAAAAAAGCCAAAATTGACAAATGAGATCTAATTAAACTAAAGAGCTTCTGTACAGCAAAAGAAACTATCATCAGAGTGAACAGGCCACCTACAGAATGTGAGAAAATGTTTGCAACCTATCCACCTGACAAAGGGTTAATATCCAGAATCTACAAGGAACTTAAACAAATTTACAGGAAAACAAGAAACAACCCCATCAAAAACTGGGCAAAGTATATGATCAGACACTTCTCAAAAGAAGACATTTATGAGGGCAACAAACATATGAAAAAAAAAAACTCATTATAACTGGTCATTAGAGAAATGCAAATCAAAACCACAATGAGATACCATCTCATGCCAATTAGAATGCTGAGCATTAAAAAGTTAGGAAACAACAGATGCTAGAGAGGATGCAGAAAAATAGGAATGCTTTTACACTGTTGGTGGGAGTGTAAATTAATTCAACCATTGTGGAAAACAGTGCAGTGATTCCTCAAGGATCTAGAACCATCTGACCCAGCAATCCCATTACTGGGTATATACCCAAAGGATTATAAATCACTCTGCTATAAAAACACATGCACACATATGTTTATTGCAGCACTGCTCACAATAGCAAAGACTGGGAACCAAGTCAAATGCCCGTCAGTGATAGACTAGATAAAGAAATTGTGGCATATATACACCATGGAATACTATGCAGCTGTAAAAAAAAAAATGAGCTAATGTCCTTTGCAGGGACATGGATGAAGCTAGAAATCATCATTCTCAGCAAATAACACAGGAACAGAAAACCAAACGTCACATGTTCTCACTCATAAGTGGGAACTGAACAATGACAACACATGGTCACAGGGAGGGGAACATCACACACCTGGGTCTGTCAGGGGGTGAGGGTGAGGGGCTAGGGGAGGAATAGCATTAGGAGAAATAACTAATGTAGATGATGGGTTGGTGGGTACAGCAAACCACCATGGCACGTGTATACTTATGTAATAAATGTGCATATTCTGCAAACGTATCCCAGAACGTAAAGTATAATAAAAAAGTATAACCAATATGTTTAATTTAAACTACTAGAAATAATAAAGGTAAAGGGAAACAACTTTGTGTGCAAAGTGTGTAAGAAAAGGAAGATGTGTTTTTAGTGAGAAATAGTATAAAAGATTTAAAATGTGTTTTCATTGAGGAAAAGGAATAGTTTTCTACTAAAGTAAGATGACTGTTGTTTTAGGATGTGAAAGAGGAAAAGAGTACGATAAAAACTGAATGGATGTAAAATGGTTGTAAAAGGTTTGTGAAAAAGAAATTTTGTATATTCAAGTTGCTAAGATTGGATAGATTTACTTATAAAGTTCTTTAAAAAAATAGAGCTCATAATTTACTGATGAAAAGCTACAACTGAATTTTCTCTTTGTTAAAAGAATAAAGTTTTCTAGTCCGTTTTCAATTACTTAAAAAACCTAAGTCTTATCAATTTTAAAAGACCGAAGGTTTCTTTTTTACAATTATGTAAATTTTTGTATTTGCCTGCAAAACCTTTTATAATTACTATGGTTAAAGAAACAACTAAGTATTGTTTCACAGTGA
>NW_016807115.1:142563-159063 GCF_001698545.2 Rhinopithecus bieti | reverse complement strand
TATTCCAGAAATTACATGACATTCATAGGACTTTGTCAAAACCCCCTTTTCCAGTTATTATTGTTGTGTGTCACAGAAACAACCAAATTATCTTTTCAAATAAACTGTTATCAGATCCTTAGAAGTTGATGGGCTTATTAATAAAACCATTAATTCAAGATCAAGCAGAACAAAATTAATTACATGAGACTGAATGAACTAATTTTATTAGTTTTATTTGGAACATTGCTTGTTCTTTATTGTTTTGTTTTCCATATTTAAAGAAATGATTTTCTCTTAAACTATCCTTAGCTTACAGCAATCTTACAGATTATACCTTTGTAAACAAAATGAAACATTTATTTTTTTCTCTCTGCCTAATCTCTCCAAAATATGGATACATTATTGACTATTACTGTTTTTATGGCAATATAGTTGTTTGTACAAGGTCAATAAAAATATGTCTTTATTATAGCAGGACAGAGCTGGAAACACTGATTATATTACCAAGGCTTTGATTGAAATGGCGTATTTTAGAATGAAGTACACAGAATCAGATATGACTAAACAGATTTAAGAAACTAGAGTCAACTTTATAAATTATTGCTTATAAAGCCCTCTTGAGATACCAGTCTGGTATCTGGCTGACAGGGTTCCCATTCTTAAAATTGAATACAGAAGTCTCTTCCTGGGAGGCCCAGGAAACTCTGGATACCTTGGCGACCTAGAGAAGAGAGGAATTCACTCAAATCTGCAGGCATAAAAGGTGGCAAAATCTGATGGTGAGTTCTTGGCTTGGTATGCTAGCCTGGGTTTTAAAAGTTTAATCTGAGATTCCTTATGAAAAGTTCAAACAAAGCAAACTTTAAAAGGCCTATGTGATCAATTACCATTCTTGCTATGCTTATTTAAATAATAAGGCCAAATCTAATGACACTAGATTTATTTTGTAATACAAAATTAAAAAGGGGGAAAGATTGTAAAAAAATTTTGTTTCAGTGGAAAACTATAGTGGACCTATTACTAGATTCTAGCTCTGTTCATTGTCTTTGAGGTTTCGTTATATCCTTGTAAACTGGACAGGATCCAGAATTCTAGTTTCCTTTGATATCTGGCTACAAGTGTTCAAACTAACATTCTAATTTTTTCTCCCATCCTTCTGCTTTGGCATCACTACGAACTAAAACTGCCATTTTCCCAAAGCTCTGCAAACTGAGGCTGGACAACTTGACACGAACTTCAAACAAATTACCATAACAGATTGTGTGCAGGCGACCATCATGCTGCTGCTGTTTGGGCCCCTCAGAAAGTTCACCCGATGTCATCGCTAAACACATTCAAATTGCAAACCAGGAAATTTCTTGGGTTGCTTCTCTCACCCTCAGTCGACCATTTAAAGATGCTTTGAGCCCAATATCCAGAAATGTTCTTGACTGGCTGCCTTCTGGACACAGAAACTGGGTTTGTAGACATTAATCTTGGTTTTTCTTTTTCTGTTTCATAGAAATGCCCCTCATTAAATGCCTGATTGTTCATACATCCGGCAGATATCCTCTACCAAACGAGGAATGGACTTCTATTACTCAAAGGAAAGAAGATTGACTCTTCTTTCTTTTGAACCATAGGGAGGATTGACAGAAACTCCCTCCTTTGACTGAACATTAGTTAGGCTCCTCTGAGTCTTCCTCTCAACAAAGCTTCAATCTTGGGCTCCATCTTTAGTCTAGGGACTCTGCCTGTTTAGTCCACTTAAAGCAAGTATGCTCCTGGATCACTTTAGCAAAAATCTCCCATCCTTGGTATCTGATCATATGGCCTGCCTTTTAAAATAACCCTGTGACGTCAGTTTAGCCAGAATTCTCCTTACCTCTGATGTTTCCTTTCAGTAATTTTCCATCCACTGACACCCACTCTGCTCCTTGGCTATAGATACCCACTGCCCTTATTGGAGTTAGAGTTGGGCCCAATCTGTCTCTCCCACTGCAGCCCCCAGTGCAGTCGTCCCTGAACAAAGTCTTCTTTATTGTCTCATCAAATGTCATCCATAATTTTTTCTTTAACGTAGTCCAAAATACTAGCTATTAGAATGAAAAGAAGCTTGAAAAGCTTTATTAAGGATGTTGGTATCTCAACTAATTTTGCAACCCACAATGTACTAGAATTGATTCAGTGATGCTAAACTTTTTTAATATTGAGAAGCAGTTTGTTGCTGGTTAAGTACTGACTCTTGTGCCAGAAAGCCTGGGATTAAATTTTGGCTCAGGTACTTACTTACTGTGGCACTTTTGGGCAAATTGCTTAACTGTTGTGTGCCTGCATTTCCTCACCTATTTGTTGATGTTAATATTACCTATTTAATTGGATTGCTTTGAGGATTAAATGAATTAATATATGTAAAACACTTAAAACAGTGTCTGGGTACAGTAAATACTATTTAGGTGTTAGCTGCTATTATTATTATTATTACTACTTACATTGACTCTTATCTTTCCTGAGATTTCAGACTCCTAAAAATCAGGGAGATCTGCAGTGTGGATATATGGCTGTGGAAAATCTCTGAATCCTGGAATATCAGCTGAGAGATTGATGAGGGCATTATAGGTTGGCTCAGTTCATCAGCATTAGGCTTTGAGGTCCTTTGTACTCTATTGCCCCCTCAGTACTGTAAAGGTTTCTTTTGAGCTTGATAATCTCTATTAAAAATGTCCACATCAAGTGTTTCTGACACCTAATTAATTCATTAGATAAAAGTATAAATATTTTCTGTTACAAATAATTTTTGATAACAAAAAAAGAAAAAGATATCCAAATCTATTCAGAGTGAGCAAACTGTATTTGCAACATGTTGTATATTGTGATATATTACAATCCACTGGTAGGTTTGATTAGGTTGAACCACATGAAATTGCCCATAATCAATCATTTTTGACTCACAAAAATGACAGATCTTTTCAAATTGTTAAACCTAGTATTTCCTGAAATTTACTTTAGACAAAGAATATATGCTTTCATTTTTTCTTATTCATATTCTACACTTTTCTTTTTTTGTCGGTTAAAATAACTAAGAAATGATGTGGACAGATAAGGTCAACAACAGCAAATGAAATCATTCTTATATGAAATAACACTCTGGAACTGGTAATCTCCTCTTTGTCTTTGCCTTTAACCTCTAATACTTCCCCTTGCTCCCTGCTGTGCTGTTGTGGTAAGCCGCCTGGCCTGACATGTAGCCACACAGACTTTTTCCCTACCAACTTTGCATATATTAGCAACCAAATGCTGTGCCTTTGTTTAGAATATTGCTTTTTTAAGTATGCTTGGAAAGATTTTCTGGCAGGGCAACCTTATTCTTCAGAAGCTTAAATGGCTTGAATATACTAATTAACGAAACACCAAATTGTTTGTCTGATTTACTGCTCAATGCCTTTTGTAATGATTTGCTGGATTTGCTAAAATTCAGAAGGTTCCACTTATTAAAAACGAACAGCAGCTCCGATTATTTTGCGGGTCATTTGCAATCTGGTGATCTGCAATCATTATTTCACTTTCTGAGACCAACTAAAAATATAAATAATATCTTCAAATTTTATTTTTGAATCGCTCTTTAAATAAAGATATATAATATATAATAATGTATAACATATAATGTATATATGATATAATGAAACATATACATTTTAGTGTGGTATATCATTTTACTTTTCACTTTAGTTTGAAAAGAGTAAGATGAAAGTAACCAGGCTTTCAAAATAAAACAGAAGCCTGGGCAAGATAGTGAGACCCCATTTCCAAAAAAATAAAAAAAAACATTAGCCAGGTAGGGTGGTGTACATTGTAGCCCCAGCTACTCAGGAGGCTGAGGTGGATCACTTGAAACCAGGAGGTTGAGGCTGCAGTGAGCCATGACAGCACCACTGCACACTAGCTTGGGTGACAGAGTAAGACTGTGTCTCCAGAAAACCCCAAAAAACAAATGAACAAAAACCCAAAACAGAATTGCTTTAATATCTGGATACAAAAATAATCCAATCTAAGTCACACATCTATATGTAATTAAATGGACTTGATATAAGTTTAAGTCTCTTCAGCAGAACATTGACTTTAAAAAATTAGGTCTCTATTAGCAAGAGCTATTAATAACAGCAAGAAGCATGGAGAAAATATTGCTCTAGCCTGTTCTGTGTCTTAGGTAGCTTTAAAGGTTAAAATAAAAGGCTTTTTGATGGGAAGGGAAAGTCTTCATTCCAGATTGCTCCAAAAGGAAAAAGTGAGCATTAATAGAAAGATATGGTCTGGAGGCAGTGATCACTTGGAACAATAATACAGAACTTAACACTATGAGCAAATCACAAATCCAACTAAAATCACCAGTATTTTCCCACCTCCAATCTATTCTTCATGCCCAAAGCAAGCGGATGTTTTTCAAAATATGAATCTGAGCATAGTATCTGCCATTTATAAAGACTCAATAGCTTTATGTTATTCTCGAACTTAAAAATATATTCACATGGTCTTATACAGCTAGTATCGTTACAGTAGGTAGCTAGTCAGACACAAGCAGGGCAGGAGAGGGCCCCCCACCCCCAACCAAGAATGTCAGGCAACCATCAGGTGATCGTCAGGTGGATGGTCTGTCTCCCTAAAATAATAATCGGTCACAGCTGGTGCCAGGGAAAGGCAGTCTCCCAATAGATAAAAACACCTGAAACTGGTGATTAGCAGCTTTCTGGTAAGATCTCAGGAGTTAGGCAAGTGGGTGCAAGCATATACACTAAGAGGCAAAATGGCGGAGTTTAACTGGTATATGACCTTCTTCTAAGAACACTAGATCAGTAAGGAAAGAATGCCTCAAGTGAGCACATGTACAACTCTGGTAAATACACTATGCATACAGCCCCTCCGAAGTGCTGGTAGGCCACTGCTCAGGAGGACAGCCCACCCCAAGGGAAGAATCAGGGGAAAAGGGACGTAATTCCCCCAGAAACATGCCAACATATAAAATCCCAAGTCAAAGGTCAAACCACGCACTTGATCTGTCAAATCACCTGCTTGGTCCTCTTCCAAGTGTACTTTACTTCGTTTCCTTCCTGCTCGAAAGCTTTTTAATAAACTTTCACTCCTGCTCTAAAACTTGCCTCAGTCTCTCACTCTGCCCTGTTGAATTCTTTCTTCTGAGGAGGTAAGAACTGAGGTTGTTGCAAACCCATACGGATTCACCACTGCTAACAGTATGATTCAGTTACTTAATTCCTCTAATAACTTCCTATCCATGGACACTCTTCACCAGTTACTTCATTTGATCTTCCAGACACACCGTCCCTTTAGTCCCTGGTACCTTCTATGTCCCTTCCAGCTACACAGGCTCCTGTTATGCTTTTCTGGCTAGAATGTGCTTTCTTTCCTTCTTGACTCAGTTAACTGATATTCTACTGGCAATTAACGATAAGATAGTTTGGTTTATTGTGATATTGGCTTATGAATGAAGTGCTTTGGGGGTACAGAGGTGTCCCTCCATCTTAGTTACCAGCAATAGAACCCAACTTGTAATTTCAGCAGAAAATACATTTATTAAAGGATAGGAAGCACCTCACAGAATTCTTCCGGATGCTATAGAAACAGCTTTGGAAGTTACCCAACCAGGAAAGGAGCGTGCAGCATGCAGTGCTACTGTCTGGAAGCTGCAAGATATATGTTGCCACTATAATAACTTTTCTGTTATATTTGGAAACTGGAAGTAGCTGCTACTGCTGCTTCAGAAATGAAGACTCCAGAAATGGAGTCTGTAGTCTACGTTTTTTTCATGTCTCTAATTTTTGTTTCAAAGTCTGTGGTGAGTATGCCTGATTGGCAGTCCTGTTTATGGACTTATGCCCAATGTGTAAGAGAGGCTGGGAGAGTAAGTAGTAGGCATTTTAAGTTGTAAGACAGAAAATATCTCTGATTCAGAATGTAGGGTACTCCCTAAACCCAGAAAGAGAGCTCTAATACTAATTATCCAAGAATAACAAATATCCGCTAGCTGAGGAATACAGACAGAATTGAGAAAAACTTTTCAAGGAAGGTAATATTTTAGTTGTGTCTAGGTTTTTCTTCTTTTTTTCTACTTTTTGTTAAGACTTTGTCAAGCAAAGTCTTGATGATAGGGAGGCCACTGCAGGAAGAGAAGAGAGAATAGCATTGGTTCTTAAGCAGCTTTAGAATCAAATGAAGAGCTTTATAAAAAACAATCCCCCTGGCCAGTGCAATGGCTCATGTCTGTAATCCCAGCACTTTGGGAGGCCGAGGCGGATGGACCGTATGTCAGGAGTTTGAGACCAGCGTAGACAACATGATGAAACGCTGTCTCTACTAAAAAATACAAAAAATTAGCTGGGTGTGGTGGTGGGCACCTGTAATCCCAGCTACTTGGGAAGCTGAGGCAGGAGAATTGCTTGAACCTGGGAGGCGGAGGTTATAGTGAGCTGAGATCGTGCCACTGCACTCCAGCCTGGGCAACAAGAGTGAACTCCATCTTAAAAAAAAAAAAAAACCGAAACGTAGTCACTTATTTAATAGGTGTGGCCTGGGTCCCTGATATCTCTGATATCTCATATTACTATCAGGATATTCTGTGACAATCATTTGGTTAAGTATCTGTTAAAGCAAAAGCACTGACACATAAAATAGATGGTCTGCTTAAGAGAAAGCAGTAAGTATAAGTGGTGCTCAGGGAGATCAGAGATGAGGCAAGAAAGCAAACTATGGGCAAATATAAAAGGTTATGACTGACTTCCTGAAGCATTTAAAGTGTATTCTATAGGCCCTCAGACATTTTTGAAAATGGAGATAACACATAATAGAAACTTGTTAACTCTGCATGTGAGTAAAACAACATGACACTTCAGTGAACAAAACAGGAAACGACTGGATATCAGTTATTAAAACAAAACAAAATACCCAAGGAAATTGAATAAAACTGAGCCTTTTATATATCTTGTATGCAGGTACCTGAAGGCTTAATCAAGCAATAGATCCAGAAGGTCGGTCCTTCATTTTTTCAGGTAAATTAGGATACAGTATTAGTAGTCAGTGAACATTTGGACAGAATAGAGGGTTGCAGGAGCAAAGAACTCTTAGAGTTCCAAACAACTTTAGACAAAGTTCTTTAAAGAAAGTTCTTTAGGCCAGGCATGGTGGCTCATTCCTGTAATCCCAGCACTTTGGGAGGCTGGATCACATGAGGCAGGTGGATCACATGAGGCAGGTGGATCACATGAGGCCAGGAGTTCAAGGCCATTCTGACCAACATGGAGAAACCCTGTCTCTACTAAAAATACAGAAATTAGCCGGGTGTGGTGGTGCATGCCTGGAATCCCAGCTACTCAGGAGCCTGAGGCAGAAGAATCGCTTGAACCCAGGAGGCAGAGGTTGCAGAGAGCCAGATCATGCCACTGCACTCCAGCCTGAGTGACAGAGCAAGACTCTGTTTCCAAAAGAAAAAAGAAAAAAGAAAAAGTTCTTTAAACAGAGGACAAACAAAGCCCACCTTCTGCCGGGAGGTTCTAGGAAGAAACTGCTAGAGAAGAAAAAGGGCCTGGTTTGGCCTGGCATATCCTGGGTTAACTGGGGGACCATCAAGGATGGGGAAAGGAGAAAGTTTTCCCATCCTTGCTTTGTCACACTGGGTTTGGAGGCAGTAGCATGACTACAACTGAGATTGGCTGTAACCCAGAATTGCTTATTCTCTTTCCTTGTATATGACCTACAGAATGCCATGCATATAAACAGGTGTACTTATGTTAGGTTGTGCCTATTCATACATGTTGGCACTAAGTCTATACATACAATATTGATATATGAGGATGCTGTAATTTATTGACATGCAGTGTACAAAGTGGTTTATGGCATGATGCCAATTTCTAGAGCTACAAGTAATATATTGATAAATTATAAATCACACAGTAATAAAGTTCCTTCTGAGAAGAAGAAGAGAGGTTTATGGGATAATGTCCAAAAGATAATAGCCCAGACTCACGTCTGGAATGGATGCGGAGTGAGGAGCTCCCCAGTGAAACAACCATAACTGGTAAAAAAATTATAAAAATATAATCATTTAAAATCTCTGAAAATTGTCTCAAGGGCACACAGCCAATGAGGAAACATTTATGCAAGACAATTTCCTAACTCTTGGGAAGAACAATGAGAATCACTGGCAC
Organism: Rhinopithecus bieti; assembly: GCF_001698545.2. Classification (NCBI taxonomy): domain Eukaryota; kingdom Metazoa; phylum Chordata; class Mammalia; order Primates; family Cercopithecidae; genus Rhinopithecus; species Rhinopithecus bieti. The sequence goes on along the minus strand of NW_016807115.1, from coordinate 150,889 downwards.
TTGAGTCACAACCCACTCCTTTCCTCACTTCCACTCACCAGCTCAGCAGGACAGAGGCTCCACTACAGGTAGGTGTGGTTAAGATTACAGGGTTCCCCTTCTCCCCACCTCCCAGCCAAGGGCTCTGATATCTTCCACAGAGAGGCAAGCCATCAACATTCCTCATGACCCCAGCTATGTATTGCAGATGTAAAATTCCACTCAAGTACAGTTGAGAGGCCAGGGGTTCCCTTTCTGCACCAAGACCTTACCTGTAGAGCAAAAGTTCTTCTACTCCAGGTGAGGTAGACTGAGAACACTGGAGCTTAAAACATCCATGCTCCAGCTCACCCTTAGGGCACAGGTTCCATGCTGGGAGAGGCAAGTCAAGAGATTAGAGGCTACTCCGCTGCACACTGCTCTGCTCAGCTCATAAAACAGGTTTACCACCGCATGAAAAGTGGGCTGCTGTTCCTAACCTTAGCTTCATGCTAGTAGTTCCAAGATTTTGCCCAGGGGGAGGAGAATGTCATAAGAACAGAGAACTCCAAAGCTCTCCCCAAGAGAACTGACTTTATTGAGAATAGAGTGTGGGAGAGTTCAAGCCCAAGAGTGCTCTTAAAACAATGAAGATTTTGATGGTAAGCAAGAGGAGGCTAGTATCTCCATGAGAGAAATAAGCTAAGTAGTAGGTCATTTCAGTGAACAATAGGAAATGACTGGATATCAGTTATTAAACAAAACAGAAAAACACACCCAAGAACATGAAGGTATTTGCCAGAGAGAATCAAAGAGACAGCCAAGAACAATCCTCCTGGCTTCAGAATAAACTTCAAAGAATGGCCTCAAAATTAGTTCAGTATAGGGGACAGAATTTAATTGGAACAGACTGTAGAGCAATTTGTTCCTTGGGGTATTATTGGAAACAACAGAGCATTACCTCAGCAATTACTAGAGCTTAACAGGTAGGTATGATACCGATAGAAGCAAACAGCATAACAGATCAGGGAAAGAGACAGTCAAAGGGAGTCTGTCATAGCTACTGTCATCCCAGGAGGACTATATGCATGGGAAACACTTGTGCTCTGAAGAGAAACATCAGAAGCTTCACATAGGTGGTGAATAGACTTTGTTAAAATAGTCCAGAGAAGTCATTAAATGAATAAATAGGCCAACAACAATGAGTACTGAGGACTAATATTCAGAATTGCTACAATATGCTATCCAGAAAGTCCAGTTTTCAATAAAATATTATAAGATATGCAAAGAGGCCAGACACGGTAACTCACGCCTGTAAATCCCAGCACATTGGGAGGCTGAGGTGGGCAGATCACTTGAAGTCAGGAGTTCCAGACCAGCCTGGCCAACATGGTGAAACCCTGTTTCTACTAAAAGAACAAAAAATAAAAATAATTAGTGGGGTGTGGTGGCAGGTGCCTGTAATCCCAGCTATTTGGGAGGGTGAGGCACGAGAATTGCTTGAACCCGGGATGTGGACATTGCAGTGAGCCGAGATTGTGCCGCTGTACTCCAGTCCAGCCTGGGCGACAGAGCGAGACTCCATCTCCAGAAAAAAAGAGAGACAGAGAGAGAGAGACATGCAAAGAAACAAGAAAGTTCAGCTCATACACAGGAAAAAAATAGTGAACACAAACTGCCTGTGAGAGGACCCAGATTTCAGACTAAACAGACAAAGATTTTAAAGGAGCCATTATAAATGTGATATATTTGAAGAACTAAAGCAAACTATGCTTAAAGAACAAAAGGAAAGTATTATTATAACATTTTAACAGATATATAATATTAATAAGGAGACAGAAATTACAAAAAAAGAAATCGGGCAATTGTGGCCGGCCAGGTGTGGTGTGTGGGTTTGTGGCCTGTGCTTTGCAATGCAAGTGGGTGGCCTGGCTTCTCTCCTCCCCTGCCTCCATCTGGATCACGAGTTCCAGTGCTTCAGCATTAGAGAAAGAGATTGGCCCAGAATCGTTTCCAGTCAATGAGCACTATTTTGGGTTAGTCAATTTTGGTAATACCTGCAATGGGCACTTTTGGGTTAGTCAATTTGGGGAATATGTGCAATTTTGGGAATTCAGTACTTCATGCGCTTTATTTTTGTCATCCGTTTCAGGAAAAAGTTCTAGCATACAAGACAACCTAGGAAGAAGGAAAATTTTAATGTGCTCAGCAACTTTCTTCCACGGTGTAGCCACACAGAAGGAAAAGGTTGAAGTAATATCTCCCGAGAAGTTCAAAACAAGATTACAGAAAGAAAATGAGCTTTTCTGCATGCAACAAGATGCCCATGGGTTCTTAAATTACCTACTAAATACAATTGCTGATATTTTATAAGAAGAGAGAAGGCAGGATAAACAAAATGGTCACTTACCAAATGGTAATATTGATACTGAAAATAACAACAGCACACCAGACCCAATGTAGTTCATGAAATTTTTCAGAAAACATTAACTAATGAAACCAGGTGTATTACTTGTGAAACTATAGGAGCAAAGATGAAGATTTTAAAGAACTTCCTGTGATGTAGAACAAAATGCATCAATTATTCACTGTTTAAGGGTTTTTAGCAACACAGAAACTCTATGAAGTGAATACAAACATTACTGTGAAGAATGTTGTAGCAAACAGGAAGCACATGAATGAAAGTTTAAAAACCACCCATGATTATATCTCTACATCTGAAACGATTTAAATATATAGATTAAATTCACTGATGTACGAAACTTTCTTACTAGGTAGTTTTTCGTTTGGAACTTTGTCTGTGTAACACTTCAGAGGATGCAACCAATCCAGACAGAACGCACGACCTTGTTGCTATTATGATTCACTGTGGAAGTGGTCACAGGTGAGGCCATTATATTGTAATAGTTAAGAATCAAGATTTCTGCTTGTCCTTTGATGACACTGTAGAAAAAAATGAATGTACAAATTACTGAAGAATTCTATGTATTGCTCAGATATCGCAAAGAACTCAGAGTCTGGTTACATTCTGTTCTATTAGTCTCGGAACTCAGTGGAGACTGTGAGGAGGACACACTTTCTGCCTTATTTCTCCTCTGGTTATTTTGGAGAGAATCAATCACTAATTTTTCAAGAAAATAGAAATGCAGGAAGGTCAAAAGCCACTAATACTCTTTGCACACAGTAAAGCAAAGGATTTTGATGATATGGATTTTGAAAAAACAGAAAGGTGGAAATTCTGGACGGAAATAAATATATAATATAATTAAGTAAGAAATTCACTACAGGGGCATGGTCATAGATTTCAGTTGGTAGAATAAAGAATCAGTGAACACGATGATAGACTGATAGAGATTATGTAATGAAAAGACAGAGAAAAAAGAATGTAGTAAACAACAGAGCCTCAGAGAAATATGAGACACCACTAAACACAGCAGCATATGCATAAAAGGGGTACCAGAAGGAGATGAGAGAAAGAAACAAAACAATACTCAAAGAAATAATGGCTGGAAACTTCCAAAATTTGATGAAAATTCATTAACTGACCTATTGAAGAAGCTCAACAAATTCCCAGTAGGATGAGGACAGAGAGAATCATACTCAGACACATCAAAGTGAAAATGTTCAAGGGAGAGAAAATCTTGAATGCAGTAAGAGAAAAATACTTCCTCACATACAAGGGAAGCTCAAAAAGATCAGTGGGTGACTTCTCATCAGAAACAATGGAGACCAGAAGGCAGTGGGATGATATAAACAAAGTGCTGACGGGAAAACAAAACCCCAAAACTTGTTACTTAAAAATTTTAATTCTGGGCTGGACATGGTGGCTCACGTCTGTAATCCCAACATGTTGGGAGGCTGATGTGTGTGGATCACTGGAGGCCAGGAGTTCAAGACCAGCTTGGGCAACATAGTGAAACCCTGTCTCTACTAAAAATACAAAAAAATCATCTGGGTCTGCTGGTGTGTGGCTGTAATATCAGCTACCTGGGAGGCTGAGGCACGAGAATCCCTTGAACACAGGAGGTGGAGGTTGCAGTGAGCCGAGATCGCACTGCTGCACTCCAGCCTGGGCGATGGAGCCAGCTTTATCTCAAAAAAAAAAAAAAAAAAAAAAAAAAAAAAAAAAAAAAAAAAAAAAAAAAAAAAATCTTCATTCTGGCAAAACTCTATTTCAAAAAGGAAGGTGAAATAAGTATGTTCCCAAGGAAACTGAAACTGAGAAAATTTATTGATAACACATCTATCTACATTATAAGAAACACTAAAGAAACTTCTTCAAGAATCCAGTTGATAATTTGACATCAAGAAAACGAAAAGGGGCAGCACAAGTAAAAGTAATTACAAAAGATACAACGAATGCATACTTCGTCTCCTTCTTTCCTTGACTGAAAAAGAAATTGTACAAAACAATATTGTAGGATAAAGTACTGTTGGGCCTATCACATATATAAATATATTTGACAAGAATAACATAAAGGAGCACAGAATAAGCATGTGACAAAATCTAACACCTCTTCATGTTAAAAATATTCAACAAACAAGAAGTAGAAGAGTACTTCCTCACCCATTAAAGGGCAGTTATGGAAAATCCACAGTTCATAATATACTTAATAGTGAATGAACGCATGTTTTTCCCCCAGATCAGGAACAAAAAATATCTAGTCTTGCCACTTCTATTCAACATTATGCTGGAGGTTCTAGCCAAAGAAACTAGACAAGAAAATGAAATAAAAGGCACACAGATGGGGAAAGAGTAAGATAGAGGTAAGACTACCTCTATTTAAGATGATATGATCTTTTTTAAAAGAATTTTTGTAGGTACATAGTAGGTGTATGTATTTACAGGGTACATGGGATGTTTTGATACAGACATGCAATGTGAAATAAGCCCATCATGGAGACTGGGGTATCCATCCCCTCAGGCATTTATCCTTTGAGATATAAACCATTACATTCTTTAAGTTTAAAATATACAATTAAGTTATTATTAACTATAGTTACTCTATTGTGACTATAGATTTTATTCATTCTTTATAGTTTTTGTACACATTAGCCATCCCCACCTCTCCCCCAATCCCCCTACTACCCTTCCCAGCCTCTAGCAACCATAGCCTCCCGGGTAGTTGGGACTACAGACATGTGCCACTATGCCTGGCTTTTTTTTTTTTGTTTTGTTTTGTGAGGCAAAGTTTCACTATGTTGCCCAGGCTAGTCTCGAACTCCTGGGCTCAAGTGATCTGCCTGACCTCAGCTTCTCAAAGTTGTTGGGATTAGAGTCATGAGCCACACTGTATCCAGCCAATTGTTTTGTTTGATTCCGCAAATGAGTGAGAGCATGCATTGTTTGTCTCTCTGTGCCTGACTTATTTCACTTAGCATAATGATCTCTAGTTCCATCCATGTTGTTGCAAATGATTGGATCCCATTCTTTTTTTATGGCTGAATGGTACTCTGTTGTGTACAGGTGCCACATTTTCTTTTTCCATTCATCTGTTGATGAACACTTGGCCTGCTTCCGAATCTCTAGTTATTGTAAACAGTGCTGCAACAAACATGGGAGTGCATAGATATATCTTCAATATGCTGATTTCCTTTCTTTTGGGTATATACTCAGCAGTGAGATTGCTGGATCATATGGTAGCTCTATTTTTAGTTTTTAAAGGAACCTCCAGACTGTTGTACATAGTGGCTGTACTAACTTGCACTCCCACCAACATTGTAGGAGGGTTCCCTTTTTTCCACATCCTAGCTAGCATTTGTTATTGCCTATTTTTTGGATATAAGCCATTTTAATTGGAGTGAGAGGATATCTCATTGTAGTCTTGATTTGCATTTCTGATGATTAATGATAGAGCACGCTTTCATATACCTGTTTGCTATTTGTATGTCTTCTTTTGAGAAATGTCTATTCAATCAAATCTTTTGCCCATTTTAAATTGGATTGTTACATTTTTGTCCTGTAAAGTTTTTGAGCTCCTTACATATTCTGGTTATTAATCCTTTGTCAGATAGGTAGTTTGCAAATATTTTCTCCCATTCTGTTTGTTGTCTCTTCACTTTCTTGACGGTTTCCTTTGCTGTGCAGAAGCTTTTTAACTTAATGTGATCCCATTTGTCCATTTTTGCTATGCTGCCTGTGCTCATGGGATGTTGCTCAAGAAATATTTGCCCAGATCAATGTCTTAGAGAGCTGCTCCAATGTTTTCTTGTAGTAATTTCATAGTTTGAGGTCTTGGGTGTAAGTCTTTAATGTAGTTTGATTCAGTTTTGTTTATGGTGAGAGATGGGGTCTAGTTTCATTCTTTGCATATGAATATTGAGTTTTCCCAGCACCAATTATTGAAAAGACTATCTCTTCCCCAGCGTATGCTTCTGGTACTTTTGTCAAAATGAGTTCACTGTATGTATATGGATTTGTTTCTAGGTTTTCAATTCTGTTCCACTGGTCTGTGTGTCTGTTTTTATGCCAATACCATGCTGTTTTGGGTTACTATAAATCTGTAGTATATTTGAAGTCAGGTAATGTGATTTCTCCAGTTTTGTTCTTTTGCTTAGAATAGCTTTGGTTATTTTGGATTTTTTGTGATTCCATATAAATTTTAGGATTTTTTTTCTATTTCTGTGAAGGATGTCATTGACATTTTGATAGGCATTACACTGATTTTATACATAAGAAAGCCAAAGGAATGTTCTAAAATCTATAAAATTAACAAATTCAGCAAGATTGCAGGATATAAGATCAATATACAAAATCAATCATTTTCTTTTGGCATTGACTCAGTGTTAAAAAAATTGGTTATTTTCTCTAAACTGGCAATGAATAATCTGAAATGAAATAATAAAACAATTCCATCTAAAATTGTATTAAAAATTAAAATATTTGTGAATAAATTTAACAAAGGAAGAGTGAAATTACATTTTAAAAACTACAAAATATCAGTGAAAGAAATTAAAGACTTAAGTGAATACAAAGACAGCTCATGTTCATGGATCTCAGCTCTACTGTTGTTAAGATGATAAAATTCTCCAAATTGATCTACTGATTCAGTGTAATCTCTATCAAAATCTCAGCTGACTTCATTGCTAAAATTGGTAAGTTGATCTTAAAATTCATATGGAAATTGATGGAACGTAGAATAGCCCAAATGCACCATTTTAAAAAACAGGAACAAAATTGGAGAACTCTTACCTCCTTATTTCAAACATATCAAAGCTATAGTAATTAAGATAGTGTGGTACCTACAAAAAGATAGACACATACAGATCAAGGGAATAGACATGACAGATAAATAACAGCATGTATTGACAAAGATGTGGAGAAACTGAAACCCTCATACACTCTTGGTAGGACTGTAAATGGTGCAGCTGTTTTGGAAAACAGCCTAACAGTCTCTCAAATGTTAAACATAAAGTTAACATATGAGTCAGCAATTCTATGCCTAGATATATAACAAAGAGCAATGAAATATATATTTATATAAAAACTTGTACACAAATATTTATAGTATTATTATTCACAATAGCTAAAAAGTAGAAACAACTCAAATATTCATTAATTGATGAATAAAATAAAATGTGGTATATTCATAACTGAAATATTATTTGGTAATAGAAAAGAAAAAATTACTGATACATGCTACAATACTGATGAACATTAAAAATACTGTACTAAGTAAAAGAAGGAAATGAGAAAATAATGAGCGGGGAACAGCCTGGGGTGGTCACATTGAAAACATACAGTCATTAGGCTTAGTATTGATATGCCAAGAGAAGGTCAGTAAAGGTATGAGGAGATTGATAATTTGTATTGAGGCCTGTTTCATCTAGAAGGATAAAGAGTCATGGCAGTGTAACGGTGAATTCTATCAGATGCCCAGTACTTTAAACTGCTCTAGTTCCCCTTTTTTATTCTGAAGTTTCTAAAACCTGTTAAAAGCCAGGAATCTCATTATTAAGAATCAGGAAGAAGTTGAATCCCTGAATAAACCAATAACAGCCTCTGAAATTGAGGCAATAATTAATAGTCTACCAACCAAAAAAAAGTGCAGGACCAGAGAGATTCACAGCCGAATTCTAACAGAGGTACAAGGAGGAGCTGGTACCGTTCTTTCTGAAATTATTCCAATCAATGGAAAAAGAGGGAATCCTCCCTAATTCATTTTATGAGGCCAACATTATCCTGATACCAAAGCCTGGCAGAGACACAAGAGAAAAAGAGAATTTCAGACCAATATACCTGATGAACATCAATGCAAAAATCCTCAATAAAATACTGGCAAACTGAATCCAGCAGCACATCAAAAAGCTTATCCACCATGATCAAGTGGGCTTCATCCCTGGGATGCAAGGCTGGTTCAACATATCC
>NW_016807115.1:126284-140688 GCF_001698545.2 Rhinopithecus bieti | reverse complement strand
ATAGATGGGAATTGAACAATGAGAACACTTGGACACAGCAAGGGGAACATCACATACTGGGGCCTGTCGTGGGGTGAGCAGAGTGGGGAGTGATAGCATTAGGAGATATACCTAATGTAAATGATGAGTTAATGGGTGCAGCACACCAACATGGCACGTGTACATATGTAACAAACGTGCACATTGTGCATATGTACCCTAGGACTTAAAGTGTGTTTGTGTGTGTGTGTGTGTGTGTGTGTATAAAAAACTAAAAAACTAAAAAAAGAAATATATTTTTCCCAAGAGAATGATTTAAGTGTTTATTGTTTCTTAGATTTAAAAAAAGTAGCTAAGTTTTCCATTCATTTAAAAAGTAATACATGATTTTTGGCTGGGTGCAGTGACTCATGCCTATAATCCCAGGACTTTGGCAGGCTTGAGGCAGGTGTGTCACCTGAGGTCAGGTGTTCATGATCAGCCTGGCCAACATGGCAAAACACCGTCTCTACTAAAAATACAAAAAAATTAGCTGGATGTGGTGGTGGGCGCCTGTAATCCCAGCTACTTTGGAGGCTGAGGCAGGATAATTGCTTGAGCTCAGGAGGTAGAGGTTGCAGTGAGCTGAAATTGTGCTACTGCACTCCAGCCTGGATGACACAGTGAGACCCTATCTAAAAAAAAAAAAAAAAAGGTAATACATGATTTTTATAGTATTATTAAAGAATACAAATAAGTGTAAGAATGAAAACAGACCTATTATTTAAAACCAAATAACTATTAAACTTGATATTTTTGCATATCTTTCTCAGACTTTTTTCTGCTTTCATTTTTTGCAAAGCAGTAATAATACTAAATTTCATACATTTTAAAAGAAAGTCCACATTTAAGCAAATTATTTGAAAAAATTATGTAAAATAACACGACATTATTGCATCATAATAGTTTCATTACCATTCACTATTGTTTATCATTTAGGTTGTTTCCAAATTTAGTTAAAAATAATGTTGTAATGTTTCCTGTGGATAATGCTTTTCTACGCTTCCTTAAAACAGATTTTAGACACTGGGTGACAGGATAATAACATCTTTAGGTATGGTATACATACACAGATCAGCTGTTTACCAAAAGTTGTACTAATTTATACCTACCCACAGTGTAAGAAAATACCTGTTTCTGGACATTTTCACAAACATGTCATGTTACCCTCATGAGCACTATTGTCTTAGCAAATCTCTAGAACATGAATCTGAAATTCCACTCATAACCTATATTGAAAGAAGAACTCATTATAAGTTTCATAAAAGGAGAAATTGTTAATATTTGCTATAAAGACTTTGCATAGCTTTATGAGATAAATGTACTATACATTAAATAAGAGTAAAGTTAATTTTTCTATTTGCGGAAAAGAATGAGTCTGTATCAGCTTGATTCAAATCAAAAAACTATTTTGGCCATTTCTGCTATTAGCAATGCACTGTAATGAATTTTAGGAAGTATGAAGGATTATAAGAAGCTTATAGTTTGTTTGGGAAGTTGTTAGCACAAAAGTAGTTCAATAACCATATGAGATTTAAATAAATAGTTTCAGAAAACAGCAGAAGAGTTGTTCAGGGTCTGCACAAAATTATTTGTCAAAGATATAATACAGAAAAATGAAGCCTCTGGAAATTCAGATGCGAGAGATCATTTCAGGTTAGGATAAGATTTACTAATTATAGAACTTACTAAATATATAGAAAACATAGAAAAGTCTTGGTCTTTAATTATTCAAAAGTCTTTGAACCATAAGCATCAGCCTTTAAAAAATTCTGTTTAGTGTTTATAACATTTAATCATTTAATTTTTAGATTACTGTTTTTTTGCATTTTATTATTTCTACTTCAAGACCTACTTCTAACAAAGTATCTTATAATAGATTACACTAAACACACCCCTGCTTTGAGTAGTTACTTACACCTATGGTTCACCTAGTCCAATTATTGGGGCTTTTTTCCCTTGGTATGTATTTTTTTTTGGAGCATCTATTATAATATAATGGTGAATCAATTGGTGCTAGGTTCTTTTGTTTCATATCTATGACATAGCAAAATATCCTTCTTGGATAGTAGAATATTATTCATGCTAAATAAATGTTACTATCAACACTGGCAGCCCACTTTAGTCAATGCTGTGAATGAATTTCCATCTTATTACTGTGAAGAAATCACTTTTTTAAAGGTCTGAAGTTTATACACATGCACACACCAACATAACACACACTTTTATGGTACTTAAAAAATGCCATAGTTGATGAGTTATTTGAGATGAGAAAGCATTTATAATAAACTTGAAAAGCTTCAGAATCTTGCTATCCAGAAATTCACCGTTTGTGCTAGATTGAATGTGTCCTCCAGAGTTCATGCGTTGCAAACATAATCCCCAATGCAACAACGTTGAGAAGTGGGAGTTTCAAGAGGTGATTAGGTTATGAGGGCTCTGCCCTCATAAATGAATTAATGTGGTTATCATAGGACTGGGTTCATTATTGTGAGAGTGAGTTTGTTATAAAAGTGAGTTTGACCCTCTCTTGTTCTATCTTATACACATGTTCTATTGCTTTTCCGCTTTTGGCCATTGGGATGATGTGGCAAGCGGGTCCTCAACAGATGTAGGCCCCTTGACCTTGGACTTCCCAGTCTGCAGGACCATGAGAAATACATTTTTCTTTATAAATTATGCAATCTGTGGTATTCTGTTATAGCAACACAAAATGGACTAAGACAATTCCCATATTCAGAAGACTGAAGGCGAAACAGGAGAGAGGTCCCATTACCTGAATATTCTTTACCCAATCAAAAGTTCTAACAGCATAAAAAACTGACTGATACATGCATCACTCACTAATTGGGCCCTTCTCAAATATCCTTCCCTACTCAACACTAAAGAACCTGTTCTTACTCTTCATGACAAAAGTTTTGTTGGTCAGTCTTTCTCTAATCATTGGATGGTGTAAACATGTCTGTTCTTTTGGGATGCTATCTATGCCTATAAAAATATGCAAATTTACTCAAAGTCAATATTGGGAAAGATGTGGGATTTCATGGAGTTAATGAAAATTATATTTGAACACTACTCACATCACAAAGCCAGTAAGAGCAGTTGAATAGTGAAATAAAGAAAATAAGCAAGGATCATGACTCAATGGGTGTTTGAAAGGAGAATAATATAAACATTAGTGACTGGAGACACCTTTAGGAAAACTAAAAGCCCTCTGAATATTTTGCAAAAAACAAGAACCTCTTTAAAACCATAATAGAAAGGTAAACAATAAGGGCAAGATGTCATATTGCATTACCATCAACTTTGTTAGAAATTACAAAAATGAAAATTAAAGTGTCATTTATCCTTTGTTGCTCTTCATTATTCCCACAGTTAAAATTATAACTTGCATTTAAATAGCCTTCTGTTAAATATTTTTCATAATGAAGTCCCACTAAACGTACCACTACTATTTACCATAAATCTTTGGTTCCTTTACTGTAAGTCTTTGGTTCCTATTTCATTTAGATTCCTTGTTCTGGCAGCAATTATTCTTAGATAACAACAATAATAGTAATAAAGAACAAGTCATAAAATAATTTTGCTTCTTAAAATGAGTAAAACCAGATTAAATGAATTCCTTTTTTAAAACAGAGGCAAACCTTAATTAATTGTGCTGATAAACAAAGCATTCATAGTTCTGGTACAGTGTTAACAAAGAAAGCAATGTCCATCATCTGCAATCTTTGTTTATAAAATGATAGATTTCAATGCAGAGAGTGTAGGGAGTAGGGTGAAAAAGTGATTACAGCTCACCTAAATAAACAGGGGTGTGCAAAGTCTGGAAAATTAAAATCAATGAGAAGTTATATGGTAAGTCTGCTTGTCAGCTCAGGGATCGAAATGCAAAAGAAATATGATCATAACTCTGATGAACCTTAGCCCAACATTTCTCAGCAACTAAAGTTTTTAAAAGATATATATTAAAAGTCAAATGACATACATGAATATGAAATAATCAATATATCAGATGATAAAAAGCAAGAATCACTCAGAAAGTAATAAAAATCAGTTTCCCAAAATGGTAAGAAAATATGTTCACGTATTAAAAGGGAAAAAAAGCTTTATATTAAATAATCCAACTACTAAATCAAATGGCAGATTTCATGTCTGTAAGAACAAACACTTTAGTCATGATAACTGTAAATTCTTTCAACTGAAATATTATTGCTAAATACTATATGGACATCTGAAAGTACTAATAACAAAAGAAGTGCTTGCTGCTGTTAAAACTTTTAAAATTTTATTAAATTATACAGTATTCTGAAGAATAAATAGAAAAAAATGAATAAAGTGATCATGTATAAAAATGTAATGAATTAGAAGCCAGGCACAGTGGCTCACACCTGTAATTCCAGCACTTTGGGAGGCTGAGGTGGGCGGATGGCTTGAGCTTAGGAATTCCAGACCAGCCTAGGCAACATGGTGACAGCTTGTCTCTATTTAAAAAAAAAAAAAAGTGGTGAATTAGAGTGTATGCCCCAACTAACAGTGGTGATGTGATAATATGGGCATATTATTCTCAGATATTCTCATTATTCAGGAAAATCTGGATTTTAATGTAATATTTCCTAATTTTTAAAGATTATGTGAGGCCAGCGATACAAGCCTGTTGGCTGAATCTGGCCTATAAGCCAGAGATTTGTAAATCTAATATTTTGGTTAAGTTTGGTTAATTTACATCTACAACAAAGAAAGTAGATGTTTCAAACAGTGTAGTCCAACTTTCTCATGTCAATTCTATTAATATCATTCTTTCTTTTAGTATGTTTACGAAATTCAACACGATAAGATCTGAATCAGCTTTCATTTCTAATGTGTTGACATTAGGTAGGAGGCAGATGAGAAAAAAGAGGTTGTATGTGCACTGGGACTTGTGAACAAGAACAGTTACCATGTCAAAGGTATACAACTGTCACTGAGATGACTTTTTCCACTCTCTTTCAGTTATCCTTCAGTTATTCAGAATAACAGAGGGTTGTAAACTAAGCTGTCTGTTTGAAGAGCAGATGGGGAAAGTAGCTGCTTTGAAATGTGATAAAAATATGAGGCCTCTGTTTAGTATTTATTTTCTTTTAAGCTTCAGATTTGTGGCTTAAGCAACTTTAATCAAGGGAAGAAGGACTAGACAGCTGCTGTGGCCCTAGTCTGCTGCTATGTTTCTGCATGGGGAAGGCTATAATAACAGACAGCAAACAAATAACCAACTCTATCATTTGCCAAGGCTGTGAGGAAAAAGTCACTCATATATTGTTGGGGAGAGTGCAGTGTGGGTAGACAACCTTTATGGAGAGCAACTAGCCCGTATCTATCCAAATTAACAATGCATTTACTATTTTGTATTCTGATTCTGAGTAGTTACACAAATCTATGTATATATTAAAATTGATAGAATAGTACATCGAAAGAAAGAAAAAGTCATTTTACAATCTGATAATTTAAAAACAAAAAAGAAAGAAAAAAAAGCAAGTGAGGCTAGCATCAGGTTTGTAGCCATTTTTTGGTTAATAATCCCAGCATCTTAAAGGTGGCAGTACAGACAAGACGCATCCATTATCTCCTCTAATTTTATAATTACTCCATTGAGATAGGGATCAGCCCCCACTTTCGATAGAGGGTGATACCAAGGCTCCCTAAAAGGGGAGGCAACTTGCCCAAAGCCATGACCAAGTCAAGGATGAAACCCAGATCAAAGGCAAGTCTGCCTGCACAACACAGCCAACAGGTTCCTTCCCTGATGCCCTTATTATCTGTTGTTTTGAGGTGATTGAAATAATAGAAAATTCTTAAAAAATGTATTCACTCTTTGACTCAGTAATCATACCTTTGGAAATGTACCTTAGAGATATCCTGTGTATATACAAAATGACAATATTTAAGGTTATTTACTGTGCTGGTTTTACATCAGCAAAAGATTGAAAAAAAAAAGTGTTCCTTTATGAGGGGGTGGTTAAATAAGCAATGGCATATACTTCTAATGTAATAAGATGCAACTCTAAAGAGAAATGAAGAAGCTCTCCATGTGTGGAGATTTAATCCCCGAAACTCCAATATAAATTATTCAGTAAAAAAAGCAAGGGCAAAATAGTATATATAGTATGTTACCATTTGTGCAAGAAGAGGGAAAATACATCTGTATCTATATTGTTATATTTGTGTTTATATAAACAAACATCAGAAGAGTACAAAAGAAACTAGTGATAACAGTGACCAGAAGTGGGTGGTAGTGGGGGCCGAATGGGGTAAAAGCAGGATACACAGTGTATACCTTCTAATATTGTTTTGATTTTTGAATCAAATGTGGCAAGTTAGGAAGATAGTTAAGAAAGAAAGGGTTTATAAAGCAGCTGAGTGTGGCTATGTTCACGTGCTAACCTTTTTCTGGGCTCCCAGAAGCAGAAATTTTACTTTAACCTTTGCACTGCTCTAGGAAGCATAGATATGATTCATTTAGAGTACTTTTGGCTATATTTGCGTGTGAAGGAGGAGGAGAAAACTGTATTGGGGACTTTGGTGGAGAGCACATTTCTTGTGACTTAAAATAGGGCCATCAGTGAAGGACAAATGGCTTAGTTCTTAGATTTGTTTGGCATATTCCACTACAGGTATGTAGTAATTTTATCTGAATAGGAAAGGAAATGCCTGCTCTACTTACCTCAGGACTAAAATTAGGTTTCCTATTCCTGCTTCCAATTGCTAAAAGCTAAATATTGTATGCTGTGGCTGAAAGAGCAAAGGATTCTAATACTTTGGTCTTAGCAGTTAAAGCTGTCAAATACAAATACCAGATAATGTATATCTACTTCACTCCCATCCCCAAAGAATCATTATTCATAAAACTCTCACTGAGAGTTTTTCCTTACTGCAAAAAGTCCACGATGGATTGGAGATCCAATAACTTTCCAGGCTCAGGGTTACCTGCTTTCTATAGGACTATGTAAATATGGAAGGAAGCTGCTGTAACAAAGACATGCAATCATAGCTACATATCTAGTGATTCACAGCTTATAGATTGCATTCTCACACCTTATTGCATTTAATCTTTACAAACACTCTGATGTGTGGGTGTTATCATCTCTGTTTTATAAGTGAAGAAACTGACATCCAGAAAGGTGAGGTGACTGGATAATGGAAGAGGCTGGACTTGAACCTAGATCTTCTGATTTTGAGCCCAAATGATTTTTCAGTACTGTACAGCTTTATATAATTGCCAATGCCTGACATAAAAATACACTGACTAGTATAGAGACAACTAATAATTGCATCTGATGGCGGGGGGGGGAGCGGTGGTTTAAGTCTTAAAAGTCAGTCTATATGGAAAAAATATCCCGTAGTCAAAGTTACTTTTGAGGATCATTTAAATGACCCAGAAAGTACAGAAATACAGTGTAGGGGAGGTTTAACAACCTTGATAATATTTCATTTTAAAGTACAAATTAATATATCATATATAGTAATATATATGTCTAAAATATATTATGCTACATGTATTTTACAAAAGAGAATGGCTATAAGTGAATTTATACGTTAAACATGTATATCACGCAACTCCACTGTACAAATAATGGCTAACATTCATTGAGGGTTCACACTGCTATGCTAATTATACATATATATACACACACATTATATATATACATATTTTTTAACCTTGAACAACATGAGTTTTTGAGATTTCATTTAATCCTTTCAAGATGTCTACGAAGTAGATATGTCATAAATACAGATGAGGAAACAAAGGTATTGAAAAGATGAGTCATGCAGGAAGCAAATATCAATAACAGGATTTGAATCCACCCAATTTGAGTCTGGAAGTCATGCCCTGAGAACATGAATTGGTATTCTTAGTCTTGTTTTGCTGTAGCATATCTATGCATTAAACAAATAAATAGAATGAATCATATATATGCCAAAGAAATTAGGTCATACCCTAATTTCCAAATACGTATGTGCAAACTGTTTTGACAGGATTCCTGGTCAAGATGGTACTGGCAATAGACACTTTAGAGACTTCTCTATTTAAAACAGTACTCAGCAATTACAGATAAAGTATAAGATATATTATTGACAAAGTATAACAGAATAAAGTATAAGAGATATAGCAAAGAAAAAAATCAAGATACTGCTGTACTAAAAATAAGAGTCACTGTGTAACAGAACACAAAGTAGTATGCAAGGCTGACATTATAGAATAGTTAAGCTCCAGGTCTAGTAGCAGTTAGATGCACCAAGGGTTAATATTGCATGTTAGTGGAGATTAAAAAGAACCACCTGGCAAAAGACTTGAGCAAGTCTTAGTGCATAATAATGGCACTAAGATGTGATTCCCCAAACTGTGAAAAGAAGCTGAAAAAAGCTTTTGGAGATAAACCATTATATAAAACCAGGAAGACAGAGGAGGCAGACAAATCCTAGCTCCTAAAACTTAAGCCAATCCCGCCCACTGACTCAGTGATTGGGATAAACAGAAGGAGACAGAGATAGAGAGAAAAAAAGTCACTGTCAGGATGAACCTGCAAAATGATTTCCAAAGCACTTGAGGAAAACTAAAGCTAAGAAAGTCAACAAACACAATTGAAAGAGCATGAATTTTTTTTAAAAATGCAAGAGGAAATACATTTACAGAGCAATCAAAATAAAACATAAAAATAAGAGTTGACGATTCATACAGAAGTCAAGGAAGAAATATCTTAAAAAAGAATAACAAATTTTGAAAACAAAATCAAAAGAAAATATAAGAATTGATGTACACAAAAAATGACAAAATTCTTGGAAATTGAAATTTATTATTTGAAAAGAAAATCCTAGTAGAGAGGATATATTAGAAAAGGATATAGTAGAAAAGGCACCTAGTAAACTGGAAAACAGGATTGAGCAATTCACTGAGAATGTGATACAGAGATACAGAGAGATGAAAACTGAAACAGTGTTAAAAGTCATGGAGGATACAAGCCTTAACACAGAACAAATTTTAGAAATAGAATGTAGAAGCCATGGCAGATAAGAATGTTTGCACAGATAATGTCTAAGATATCCCTAGTACTAAAGGTCAGTAGAATACCTTAGATTAAAAGCATCATTATCATCAAATCCAGAGAAGATAAAATCCATAAAAATATATCCAAACCTCAATCCACCACAGAGCAAGTACAAAATCAAGGTTAATAAGAAGTCTTAATGCTATCAGAGAGAAAAAGATGATCTGTAAGGTAACAATAGTTAAATGGGAGATTTCTTTTCTCTCAAAAGATACTGAAAGATATTAGAGTCTGATCTTCAAATTGCTGAGGTAAAAATAACTGTAGCCTAAACACTTAAAATTAGCTAAATTACCATTAATTAGAGAGGCCAAAATACAGATATTTTCAGAACTACAAAAAGTAGTTTACCTGCTACATGTGCTTGCCGAAATAACTACTTTTCATAGCAAGAAAACAATTTTAGGCCAGGCGTGGTGGCTCATGCTTGTAAACCCAGCACTTTGGGAGGCTGAGATGGGTGGATTGAGTGCAGGAGTTTGAGGCCAGCCTGGGCAACATGGCAAAATCCCTCTCTACCAAAAATACAGAAATAAGCTGGGCGGGAAGTGCGCACCTGAAGTCCCAGCTACTCGGGAGGCTGAGGTGGAAGGATGGGTGATCAAGGCTGCAGTGAGCTGTGATCGTGCCACTGCACTTCAGCCTGGGTGACAGAGTGAGATACCCACCTCAAGAAAAATGAAACAAAAAGCAGAGAAAAGAAAACTGAACATTGAGGGAAGGCAAGGGACATAAGAAGTAACTGTGAGGATGGAAATCAAACTACTGTCTCTTTTAAAATAAAGTCCACAAAATACAAAGGTGAATTAAGTTCTAGAAAACCTGTAAGAAAGACAGCAGATAAAACGTGCAAGAATTGTTTAACTAAAGGATACAGTAAATGATTTTAGACTCTGAGAAATATAATATAGCCCACATGTATATTAAAATTGGTGGTTAATTTTTTTTGTTTCTTTTTTTTTTGCAGTTAGTTTTTAAAAGAATAGAGATACAAATCTGTAGTTTCCAAACTAGGAAATGAGAAAAAAGAAAAAAGCAGAAGCAACCAAGAGAAATATCAGTTCAACAGATGTCATGAAAGAAGGAAAAAAGTGAAGAAAAATTAACTAAACAAAACCACAATAAAATGGTTAAAATGAGCCCAAAGCCAGACGTGGTGGTATGTGCCTCTAGTCCCCGCTACTGGGGAGGTTGAGGCAGGAGGATCACTTGAGCCCACGAAGTTTGAGGCTGCAGTAGACTATGACTGCACCTGTGAATAGCCACTGCACTTCACCTGTCCAACACAGAGACATCTCATTTCTTAAAAAAGAAAGAGTCCAAATGTGTAACTATAATAAATTAAATTAACTTCTTAAAGGAAAAATACTATCAGAATGGAATTAGAAAAATAAATCCAGCTTTACGATGTTCAGATGAGATACATCTAGAGCTAAATGAAAATAAAGAAGAATGGAAATGATATTCCAAGCAAATGCTAGCCAAAAGGAAAGTAGCAAAGCAATACTGTGATAGTGGATTGTGGGTGTCATCTTGACTGGATGAAGGGATACTCAGACAGCTGGTAAACTATTAATTACTCTCAATGTTTCAGTAGGCACAGTGCCTGACCTTTTTCTGCTGAAAGAGAAATTCAGATGGTTTTGCTTTATTTTGCTTTATTTTGATTTGTTATAGACAGGGTCTTGCTTGTTGCCCAGGCTGTAGTGCAGTTGTACAACCATAGCTCACTGCACCCTCGAACTGCTGTGCTTAAACGATCCTCCCGACTCGACCTCCCTAGTAGCTAGGACTGTAGGCTTGTGCCACCACACCCAGATAACTTTTCCCATTTTTTAGAAATAGGATCTCACTATGTTGCCCAGGTTGGTTTTGAACTCCTGGCCTCAAGTGATCCTCCCTGCTTGCCTTCCAATGTTGGGATTACAGGTGTGAGCTACAACAACTTGATGGCTTCACTTTTGATTAGGATGACTAGGCTGCCCCAGTGTGTCTGTGATGGTGTTCCCAGCGGAGACCGGCATGTGAGTTGGTGGAGTGGGTGGAAAATATGCACCCTCAATGTGGGTAGGCAACATGCAATTGCTTGGGACAAAAAAGTGCAGAAAGGGCAATTTTTCACCACTTCTCTCCTAGAGTCACGACACTCTTCTCCTGACTTTGGACTCCAGAACTCCAGGTTCTCCAACCTTTGAACTCCAGAACTGATACCAGTGGCCTACTGGGCTCTCAGGCCTTCAATCTTAGACTGAGAATTACACTATCAGCTTCTTTGGTTCTGAGGCCTTCATACTTGGACTGAGTGAGTCTATCGGCTTTCCTGGTTCTCTAGCTTGCAGTCTATCATGGGACTTCTCTGCCTCCATAATCAAGTGAGCCAATTCCCCTAATAAATCCCTTTCACATACCTCTAGATATATCCTACTGGTTCTGTCTCTGGAGAACCCTGACTAAAACAAATAAATTTAAAAAATAGAATTTAGGGCAAATAAACATTAAATGAGAAAAAGTGGCATTAAAAAATGTATGAAGACTTTAAAATGATGGCCTTAATATACTTAAAAACATACAAATTACCCAAAGAAATGGAAAAATCCACAGACACAGTGAGAGATTTTCACATACACATACACAACCCTATCAAAACCTGATGGATTATAAGGATAAAAGTTAGTAAAAATAGATTTGAACAACACAACAAGCCTCTCTATCAGCTATATATACAACCCTGTACTAAAAGATAGAGAATTCCTTTCAAACACACACACAGACCATTCATGAAAACAGATAACACACTACACCTCAAAATAAGCCCAAATAAGTGCCAAAGAATCAGAATCATATAAACTAGCCCTCTGATCACAATATAATAACAATACGGATGCACCTCAAATACATTATATTAAGTGAAAGAAGATAGAATCAAAGGCTATATATGGTGTAATTATGTTTAGATGACATTCTGGAAAAAGCAAAACTACAGGGACAGAAAACAAACCATTGGTTGCCAAGGGCTGAAGCTGGGAGAGGAATCGATTTACTACAAAGGGACCCAAGAAAATGTTCGTGGGTGACAGAGGTTCTGTGTCTTGACTATGGTGGTGGTTAAATGAATGTGTACACATGCCAAAACTCAGAACTATACACTAAGAAGGTGATTTGACTTTATGCAAATTATGTCTTAATTAACCTGATATTAAAACTGTTCAATTAATTAAAACAATAAAAAGCATTTCCTCAATGCATTTATTAAATTAGAAAAACAAAGATCAAAAGCTAATCAATTATGTCCCAATCAAACAAGTGAGAAAAGAAATAAGAGTAAATATAAGAAAGAAGAAAGAGGACAATAATGATAATATAGACCAATCTCTAGCAGGACTGATGAAGAAAATGAAACAGGCACAAATAGAAGGCATTATAAATGAAAAACAGTACATAATACTGATAAAGTAGACACAAAAGACTACATTGCTTAAGTAATTACAGGTAAAGTAGAGACGAAAAACTACATTGCTAGAGGCCAAGAGTTCAATAGACTAGCTTGGGCAACAGAGTGAGACCCTGTCTCTAAAAAATAAGTTACAGAATATTAAAAACAACTCTAGGAAATATTTGACAGCTTAGATGAACTGAACAATTTATACATATATTTATATTTGTTTGTATTATATGCATAATGTATATTAGCCACATATTTAAGTTTGTGTTTTCTCTGGTAAAATTTAAATAAAGGAGTGAATTCTACAATATGCTTCCCAGTGTTACACTAAGACCAAATTTTAATGATCTATATTTATCCTAAACTCTTATCAGGAATATTTCCCCATCACCCAAATATTATTCGTATTTTTAGACTCAAGGCTTTGAACTTTCCATAAATTCTTATCATGTCTCATAAATGCTCTTTACTTGCCTTACCTTAATAATTATTATTCATTGAACCAGATCACACACTTTGTATTCTCAACTGGACTTAACATAACACTTTATAAATACTGGGGACAACTGAAAATTGCCCCATAAGAGTGATGTTGAAGAAAGGGAGACACAATTGTTCTCCGAAGCCACAGAGCCAAAAGTACCACAACTGAGTATACCAAAATGAGAGAAAATACAAACTTTCTCTTCTCCTTTGCGTTTAATTTTTTAAAATAAGAACCAATAGAATTTTTACCCCAAATTCTGAAATATTGATACTAAACATGGAGAACTGCTCTTTAAAGGTAATAAAGAAAAGTCATCATACATATAAAAAGAAGAGGCACATTCTAAGGAGTCATATCAAATATTTGTGAAACAGATTTATGTCAAGAAAGAGCAAATTACTTCAAAAAATCTCTTACATGATAACTAAAGACAATGTATAACTCTCAACTGGAACCCAGATTGGAGAAAAAATTGCTATAAAAAGACATTACTGAAATAATTGGAAAAATTTAAACACAGACTATTATTAGTTTTGTATCAATGTTAAATTTTCTGAATTTCACAACTATTTTAAATAATGTAAATGAATGGCCTTGTTCAGAG
The DNA here is from genome assembly GCF_001698545.2 of Rhinopithecus bieti. NCBI lineage: Eukaryota > Metazoa > Chordata > Mammalia > Primates > Cercopithecidae > Rhinopithecus > Rhinopithecus bieti. The sequence goes on along the minus strand of NW_016807115.1, from coordinate 127,057 downwards.
ATACATGCTTAAGTATTTAAGTAAAAGTTTATAAGGTCGGCAATTTACTCTTAAATAGTTTAGCTAAATAAGTGATGTATGTGTATGGTGAGAGATAAACCAAATATGACCAATGGTAATTGATTAAGTGAAAAGTGGAATAATATTAATTACAGTATGCTTAAAAATATTCTATAGCTTTGACATTTTTCTAAATAAAATTCTATTTTTATTTATTTATTTTAGATAGGGTTTCACTCTGTCACTTAGGTTGGAGTGCAGTGGCATGATCATAGCTTACTGCAGCCTCCAACTCCCAAGCTCAGGCTATTCTCTTGCCTCAGCCTCCCAAGTGGCTAGGACTACAGGCATGCACCATCACATTTGGATAACTTTTTGTTTTTTTGTTTTTGGTAGAGACAGAGTCTTGCTTTGGTGTCTAGGCTAGTCTCAAACTCCTGGCATCAGGTGATCCCCCTGTCTTGGACTCCCAAAGTGCTGGGAATACAGGCATGAGTCACCATGCTTGGCCAAGGTTTAAAAAATAGTCAAAACAAAAATATAAATATCCAAGAAACATTTCAAATTAAAATATTTTTTCAATAAAATATGAGAAAACTTTGAAACTATGAAAAATATAAAATCAGAAAATAGTACTTTTAAATAAAAATTAACAAATTTATAGCAAGCAATAAATGCTGTAAGCAGCAAACAGGTGATTTTAGAAGACTGTTTTGACAAATTCTCCTAGAACTCATACTAAGATAATAAAGAAAAAACGGCCAAAAAAAAAA
>NW_016807115.1:123046-125310 GCF_001698545.2 Rhinopithecus bieti | reverse complement strand
AAAAAAAAAAAGAAAGAAAAAAAAAGAAAAACACTCAATTAATTTTTAACTGTAAAATGTTTTTATAACAGAATTCTAAACCCAGCCTAGCTTTATCGTTCATTTCCAAAGACACTAAGTATTTCATAGTCATGCAAGGACCCAGAAATTTTACCATCCTTAAAAAATTAGGACTTTAAGAAATGCAAAATGTTTTAACTATGAAGGAGTATTAGCAAGAAAATCAGTAAAATTTCGGGTTATGCCTAAGTTCAAATAACAAAATTTACATAGTGTAAAACAATAAGCAACATTAATCCAAAGTTAAAAGTCGAGATTACTTCAACAAAAAAGTGATGTGTGACCGGGGCCTGTCAGGGGGCGGGGAGCTGGGGAGGGATAGCATTAGGAGAAATACCTAATGTAGGTGACTGGTTGATGGGTGCAGCAAACCACCATGGCATGCGTATACCTATGTAACAAAACTGCACGTTCTGCACATGTACCCCAGAACTTAGAGTATAATTTTTTAAAAAAAGTGGTGTGTCTGTGTGGTGGTGTCGGGGGTGAGGATAAGAATAGGAGAAAGTAAAATCATGTTAAATGTCTCACTGTACACATGGGAAAGTATTAGACAATTTTGCTCTTGACACTGAAAGAGAAACGAAGCACTAGTAGAATAAGAACATGATATAAAACTTCCAAATGAGAACCAGAATAGAAAAAGATTAAGGAAAACTTGATGGATATAGCAGAATAAAGGAAGAGAAAAATAAAATAGCAAAGAAGTATTATCTGGCATTGAAAAGTACAAACGATGAAAATGGACTTCCCATATCAATAAGGGACACAAGAAAATCCAAGCATTCTCACCTTCTAGTACATGTATTGTTATTGCCCAACTAGGTTCTTCCCTGCTGCCCAAAAATGCCAATATAATGAGAACAGCAGAAGTGTTGAAGCAAAGACAGAGTTTAATTATCACAAGGCAGGCCAGTGGCAGGACAGGAGATAATTGTCAAGCCTGCCTCCTGGGAGAATTTGGTGGCTAGGGTTTTTCAAGGAGTTTGGTGGGTAGGAGGCTAAAGAATGTGGAATGCTGATGGGTTGGGTTGGGGATGAAATCACAGGGGTCGAAGCTGTATTTTGAGCTGTTTCTATTCCTGAGGGTGGGGGCGTCACAACCTGCTGAGTCAGTTTCTTGGTAGGGGTTACTGGTCAGGGTGGTGCCAGCTCATCCATCAGAATGCAAGGTCTGAAAAATACCTCAAACACCAGTCTTAAGTTTTATCATAATGATGTTATATACAGAAACAGGTAGGGAGTTACAAATCTTGTGACCTCCAGCTACATGACTCTTGAACCATAGTTTTAACTGTGTGGCCAATTTGCTAATTTTACAAATGCAGTTTCAATCCCCAAGCAAAGTGGGGGTTAGCTTCAGGGAGGGACTGTTAATCATCTTTGTTTTAAAGTTAAACTGTAAACTAAATTCCTCCCAGAGTTAGTGCACAATTTGACTGATGCCCAGGAATGAGCAAAGGCATTTTGTGAGGTTGGAAGCATGATGGAGTCAGCTCTGTCAGATTTCTCTCATTGTCATAATTTTTGCAAAGGTGATTTCAGTAGGAGATGAGACAATAAAGAAAGAAAGAGAAATGTTTTCTAAAAAGAAGTGTAAAAAATAGCATAAAATGAGAATTTTTTTTTTCTCACAGTAACAGTGAGATCATTCAGTTCTTTGTCTAGGCATATATTACTTTTAGCCTTGTCTAGGAAACAAAATGTAATTTTACGTTGCTTATAATACTTGCACCTTAGCAATTTCTAGGCAAAGGTTAAAACTAAAGGAAAATACAAAGATATATAAAGATATATCAGGCAAATGCAAACAAAAAGCACAGACAACAAAAAGTAAAAATAGATAAATGGAATTATATCAAAGTAAAAAGCACTTCTGTACAGCAAAAGAAACAATCAATAGAGTGAAGAGACAATCTATAGAATGGAAGAAAATATATGTGAACCATACAATTGATAAGGAGTTAATATCTAAAATATATACAGAACACAAAGAACTCAACAAGAGGCAAACAAATAACTTGATTAAAAAGTGCACAAAGGACCTGAATAGACATTTCTCAAAAGAAGACATACAACTGGTGAATAAGTATATGGAAAAATGCTCAACATCACTAATCATCAAAGAAAAGCAAATTAAAGCCGCAATGAAATATCACTACACACTTGTCAGAATAGCTATTACCAAAAAAAAAAAAAAAAAA
>NW_016807115.1:120183-122726 GCF_001698545.2 Rhinopithecus bieti | reverse complement strand
AAAAAAAAAAAAAAAAAAAGGTAAGTATTGGCAAGGATGTAGAGAAATAAGAACACTTGTACATTGTAAATAGAAATGTGAATTAATACAGTAATTATGGAAAACAGTATGGAAGTTCCTCAAAAAACTTAAAAACAGAACTAGTACATGATCCCACTAGTGGGTATTATCCAGAGGAAATGAAATAAGTCTTTCAAAGATATATCTGCATTCCAATGATCACTGTAGCATTATACAACTAATAGCCAAGATATGGAATCAACCTCAGTGTCCATCAACAGTTGAATAGGTTAAGAAAACATGGTGTATGAACACATAAGACAATACTACTTAACCTTAAAATGAAGGAAATCCTGTTACTTGTGAAAACATGGATGAACCTGGAGGGATTATGTTAAGTGAAATAAGCTAGGTACAGAAAGACAAATACTACATGATTTTATTTACATGTGGAATCTAAAAAAGTCAAACTCATAGTAGTAGAGAATAGAATGTGGTTACCACAGACTGGAGGGGAGGAGGGGATGGGGGAGATGCTGGTCAATGGGTACAGAATTTCAGCTGGACAGGAAAAATAAGTCCAAGGGACCTATTGCATAATATGGCAACTGTGGTTAATACAAATGTATTGTGTATTGTGACACAATGACGATTGCTGAGTAGATACTAAGTGTTCTCATCACACAAAATGGTAAAAATGGAGGTAATGCATATGCTAACTAGCTTGATTTAGCCATTTCACAATGTATACATATTTCAAAACCATAAATATATACAATTTTTCTTTGTCAATTAAAAAAGTAGAAATAATAAAAGGCAGAGTGGAAACATCAATAGCATAGCGATGGAAATTAGAGCAAAATGTATTATATAGCCAAAACGGATTATTTTAAACTGATTAAAAAGTATAGATCCACAATGAGGATATGTACTTTATGAACTTTTATACTAGAAATAACATAGTGCTGAAATACAAAATAAAAGCTATTTGAAATTCAAGGAGAACACGAAGAGATGGAAATAATTGTTTTGGGAAAATAACTTCTTTCAAAAAGTAATTTACAAATCAAACGTCCACAAGTAAATTAAAGAATTAACCAACATAACAGATGTACCTAACCTTGTATATAACAGAGAATGTAATTCTCTTCAAATGTCCACAGAATGTTTACCAAAATTGATTATATTCCGTACTACAAAGAAAACATCACTGAACTCCAAAAATTAAAAATTTTATAGGCCAGCCACTAATCATAGGGTAATAAAACTAGAAACAACTGACTAAAGATAAAGAACATAAATAAAATTACCTAGAGCCTAAAAATCATTCTCCAAAGATGAAACTGAAACATCAATTACAGACTCCATATTTTAACAATAAAAATAAAGGCAGCAAAAGCTCTTAAGATGGGTCTTTTTTATGAGAGTGAGATATGAGATACGAGGCTGAGCTCATGTTCCTATCTTTTCTCTCTTGAGATCTCCTTAAAATACTGGTAAATAAATACATTTTTAAAGGGATAGCAAACAATAAGGAAAAGGAATAAAGGGCTATCTGTTTGTGGAAAAGGGAATTAAAAATTTCAGAAAGAAGGAAATCAGAAGGAGTGGTGAGGGATAACGAAGAGCAGTAGAGGAAGGGACAAAAGGTGAGGAAGGGGCCAACCTGCTGTAGGAATCCAAGAAAGGCAGGGAAACTGGAAACACAAAATACAATGAACTTTAGTAGAGACTTATGAGGCTGAAAACAAAAAAATAATTGAAAGTCAGAAGACAGCTGAGCATGGTGGCTGACATCTGCAATGCCAGCACTTTGAAAGGTCAAGGCAGGAGGATTGCTTGAGGTCAGGAGTTCAAGAACAGTCTGGCCAACAAGGTGAAACCCCGTCTCTACTAAAAGCGCAAAAATTAGCCAGGTATGGTGGTACATGCCTGTAATCCCAGTTATTCCAGAGGCTAAGGCAGGAGAATCGCTTGAACCCTGAAGGCTGAGGTTGCAGTGAGCCAAGATGGTGACACTGCACTCCAGTCTGGGTGACAGAGTTAGACTCTGTCTGAAAAAAAAAAAAAAAAAAAGAAATAGAAAGGAAGTAATGAAGGTCCCTTCTCCAAAATATTGACACAATTTTGCTGAGAACAAGGATGGCTAGAATGAGAGGCAATGCTCTCTATCAGAGACATCAGCTTTGATATTTAGTGGTTGCAAAATATAAGGCTAACATTATGCATACTTTATCCAAGACAAGCCAGCCAATACACTAGTCTGTTCACACACAGAGAGATCCGAGCTTTCCTATTACTTTATTTAAAAAGTAAACAGGCGGGGGGGCGGAGCAAGATGGCCGAATAGGAACAGCTCCAGTCTCCAACTCCCAGCGCGAGCGACACAGAAGACCGGTGATTTCTGCATTTTCAACTGAGGTACTGGGGTCATCTCACTAGGGAGTGCCGGACAATCGGTGCAGGTCAGCTGCTGCAGCCTGACCAGCGAGAGCTGAAGCAGGGCGAGGCATCGCCTCACCTGGAAGCGCAAGGGGGAAGGG